>NW_026292193.1:0-23330 GCF_023091745.1 Budorcas taxicolor | reverse complement strand
TCTCACGACGTACGATTCGTGAAGAAATAACAGAGTAAAAGAAGAAAAATGTCCTAAAACTGATAAAAATGTTCGATTTTGGGCTCCAAAAATAGTCGCAGAAGAGCAGGCTTGTTGTCCCCTTCGTAGAGCTCTTGGAGTTCTTTCTAATGGTATGTTGTGCGCCACGTAACTCCTTACGGATCAAAAGTTATGGGCACCGGAGCGACGGAGACCTAGTCCCAAGCCCCACGCCCTCGGTTTGTGGGCTCAGCCTCTACAAGAAGTGAAGTTGCCTTGCCCAAGGTGCCATGGGATTCAGTAACAGAAATGTGATGGATTAGGTTGTCGTCATTTTTGCGTCTCACGACTTACGATCCGGGATGAAAAAACAGTGCAAAAGAAGAAAAAAGTCCCAAAACTGATGAAAACGTTAGATTTTTGGCTCTGAAAACAAGTGCAGCCAAGTAGGCTTGCTGCCCTCGCTGTAGAGCTCTTGAAGAGATTTCCAACGATATGCTGTATGTCGCGTAACTCTTTACGGATCAAAGTTATGGGCACCGGAAGGACGGAGACCTGGTCCCAAGCCCCACGCCCTCGGTTTGTGGGCCCAGCCTCTACGTGAAGCGAAGTTGTCTTCCCCAAGGTGTCGTGTGATACGGTAATAGAAATGTGATGGATTAGGTTGTCGTCCTTTTCACGGCTCACGATGTACAATCCGGGATGGAAAAAGAGTGCAAAAGAAGAAAAGTGTCCCGAAACTAATGAAAATGTTCGATTTTGGGCTCCGAAAATAGGCGCAGCCGATCAGGATTGCTACCCTATTCGTAGAGCTCTTGAAGTGCTTTCCAACGGTATGTTGTGTGCCACGTAACTCCTTACGGATCAAAAGTTATGGATGCCGGAGCGAGGAAAACCTGGTCCCTAGACCCACGACCTCGGTTTGCAGGCCCAGCCTCTGCGTGGAGTGAAGTTGTCTTACCCTAGGTGCCATGGGATTCGGTAATAGAAATGTGATGGATTAGGTTGTCGTCCTTTTCGAGGCTTACGACGTACGATCCGGGACGAAAAAATAATGCAAAAGAAGAAAAGTGTCACAAAACTAATGGAAATGTTCGATTTTGGGCTCTGAAAATAGGTGCAGCCGAGCAGGCTTGCTGCCTCCGTCGTAGAGCTCTCGAAGAGCTTTTTAATGGTATGATGTGCGTCGCGTAACTCCTTAAGAATCAAAACTTATAGGCACCGGAGCGACAGATACCTGGTCACAAGCCCAACGCCGTCGATTTGCGGGCCCAGCCTCTACGAGAAGTGAAGTTGTCTTTCCCAAGATGTCGTGGGATTCGGTAATAGAAATATGATGGATTAGGTTGTCGTCCATTTTGCGACTCACGACGTACGACTCGGGACGAAAAAATAGCATAAATAAAGAAAAGTGTCCATATACTAAGAAAATTGTTCAATTTTGGGCTCCGAAAATAGGCACAGACGAGCAGGCTTACTGCCCCCGTCGTAGAGTTCTTGGACTGCTTTCCAACGGTATGCTGTGCGCCACATAATTGCTTATGGATAAAAAGTTATGGGTATCGGAGCGATGGAGAACTGGTCCCAAGCCCCATACCCTCGGTTTGCGGGCCCAGCCTCTCCGTGAAACGAATTTGTCTTGCCCAAGGTGTCATGGGATTCGGTAATTGAAATGTGATGGATTAGGTTGTCCTCCTTTTCGCGGCTCATAATGTACGATCCGAGACGAAAAAGCTGCGCAAAAATAGGAAAGTATCCCGAAACTGATGAAAATGTTGGATTTTGGGTGCCGAAAATATGTACAACCAAGCAAGCTGGCAGCCCCCATGGTAGAGCTCTCAGTGAGCTTTCCAACGATATGTTGTGCTCCGCGTAACTCCTCATGGATCAAAAGTGATGGTCACCGGAGTGATGAATACCTGGTCACAAGCCCCACGCCCTCAGTTTGCAGGCCCAGCCTCTACGTGAAGTGAAGTTGTCTTACCCAAGGTGCCCTGGAATTCGGTAATAGAAATGTGATGGATTAGGTTGTTGACCTTTTCGCGTCTTATGACGTACGATCTGGGATAAAAAAACAACGTAAAAGAAGAAAAATGTCCTAAAAATGTAAACAAGGTTCTATATTCGACTCAGAAAATAGTCGCAGCCGAGCAGGCCGGCTACCCCCTTCGTAGAGCTCTTGGAGTGCTTTCCAACGTTATGTTGTGCTCCACGTAACTCCTTACGGATCAAAAGTTATGGGCACCAGAGAGACGGAGACCTAGTCCCAAGCCCCATGCCCTCGATTTGCGGGGCCCAGCCTATACGTGGAGTGAAGTTATCTTGCCCTAGGTGCCATGGGATTCGGTAATAGAAATGTGATGGATTAGGTTGTCGTCCTTTTCGCGGCTCACGACGTACGATCCGGGATAGAAAAACAGTGCAAATGAATAAAGGTATCCCGAAACTGATGAAAACGTATGATTTTGGGCTCCAAAAATAGGTGCAGCCGAGCGAGATTGCTGCCCCCGTCATAGAGCTCTCGGAGAGCTTTCCAACGGTATGCTGCGCATCGCGTAACTCCTTACAGATCAAAAGTTATGGGCACCGGAGCGACGGATACCTGGTCACAAGCCCCACGCCCTAGGTTTGCAGGCTCGGCCTCTACGTGAAGTGAAGTTGTCTTGCCCAAGGTGCCATGGGATTCGTTAATAGAAATGTGATGGATTAGGTTTTTGTCCTTTTCGCGTCTCCCGACGTACGATCCAGAAAAAAAAATAGCGTAAAAGAAGAAAAGTGTCCCGAAACTGATGAAAACTTTCGATTTTGAGCTCCAAAAATAGTCGCAGTCTAGCAGACTTGTACCCTCTTCGTAGAGCTCTTGGAGTGCTTTCCAACGGCATGCTGTGCGCCACATAACTCCTTACGGATCAAAAGTTATAGGTACCGGAGCGACGGATACCTGGTCACAAGCCCCACGCCCTAGGTTTGCAGGCCCGGCCTCTACGTGAAGTGAAGTTATCTTGCCCAAGATGCCTTGGGATTCGGTAATAGAAATGTGATGGATTAGGTTTTTTTCCTTTTCGCGTCTCCCGACGTACGATCCGGGAAAAAAAATAGCGTAAAAGAAGAAAAGTGTTCCGAAACTGATAAAAACTTTCGATTTTGAGCTCCAAAAATAGTCGCAGCCGAGTAGGCTTGCTACCCCCTTCGTACAGCTCTTGGAGTGCTTTCCAACGGCTTGCTGTGCGGCACGTAATTCCTTAGCGATCCAAAGTTATAGGCACCGAAGCGATGGAGGCCTGGTCCCAAGCCCTACGCCTTCAGTTTGCGGGCCCAGCTTCTACGTGAATTGAAGTTGTCTTGCCCAAGGTGCCATGGGATTCAGTAATAGAAATGTGATGGATTAGGTTGCCGTCCTTTTCGCGGCTCACGTCGTACAATCCAGGATAGAAAAATAACGTAAAAGAAGAAAAGTGTCCATAAATTAATGAAAACATTCAATTTTGCGCTTCAAAAATAGGCGTAGACGAGCAGGCTTGTTGTTCCCATCGTAGAGCTCTTGGATTGCTTTCCAACGGTATGCTGTGCGACACATAACTCTTTACGGATCAAAAGTTATGGGCACCAGAGCGACGGAGACCTAGTCCCAAGCCCCATGGCCTCAGTTTGCGGGCCCAGCCTCTCTGTGAAGTGAAGTTGTCTTGCCCAAGGTGCTGTGGGATTCGGTAATAGAAATGTGATTGATTAGGTTGTCGTCCTTTTTGCGGCTCACGACGTACGATCCGAGACCCAAAAACAGCGCAAAAGTTGAAAAGTGTCCCAAAACTGATGAAAACGTTGGATTTTGGGCTCCCAAAATAGGCACAGCCAAGCAAACTAGCTGCCCACGTCGTAGAGCTCTCGGAGAGCTTTCCAACGGTATGTTGTGCGTCGCGTAACTCCTTACCGATCAAAAGTAATGGGCACCAGAGCGACGAATACCTGGTCACTAGCCCCACGCCCTCGGTTTGCAGGCCCAGCCTCTACATGAAGTGAAGTTGTCATACCTAAGGTTCCATGGGATTCGGTAATAAAAATGTGATGGATTAGGTTGTCATCCTACGATTTGGGAAGAAAAAACAGCGTAAAAGTAAAAAAGTGTCCCAAAACTGATGAAAACGTTCGATTTGGGCTCCAAAAATAGTCACAGCCAAGCAAGCTTGCTGCCACCTTCGTAGAGCTCTTGGAATGCTTTCTAACAGTATGTTGTGCACCACGTAACTCCTTATGGATAAAAAGTTATGGGCACCAGAGTGACGGAAACCTGGTCCCAAGCCCCACGCCCTCGTTTTGCGGGCCCAGCCTCTCCATGAAGTGAACTTGTCTTGCCCAAGGTGTCATGGGATTCGGTAATACAAATGTGATAGATTAGGTTGTCGTCCTTTTTGCGGCTCACGATATACGATCCGAGACGGAAAAGCAATGCAAAACAAGAAAAGTGTACCGAAACTAATGAAAATGTTGGATTTTGGGCTCTGAAAACAGGCACAGCCTAGCAGGCTTGCTGCCCCCGTGGTAGAGCTCTCAGAGAGCTTTCCAACGGTATACTGTGCGGCGCATAACTCCTTGCGGATCAAAAGTTATGGGCACCGGAGCGACGGATACCTGGTCACAAGCCCCACGCCCTCAGTTTGCAGGCCCAACCTCTACGTGAAGTGAAGTTGTCTTGGCCAAGGTGGCATGGGATTGGGTAATAGAAATGTAATGGATTAGGTTGTCGTCCTTTTCGCGTCCCACGACTTACGATTCGGGAAGAAATAATAGAGTAAAAGAAGAAAAATGTCCCAAAACTGATAAAAATGTTCGATTTCGGGCTCCAAAAATAGTCGCAGAAGAGCAGGCTTGTTGTCCCCTTCGTAGAGCTCTTGGAGTTCTTTCCAATGGTTTGTTGTGCGCCACGTAACTCCTTACGGATCAAAAGTTATGGGCACCAGAGTGACGGAGACCTGGTCCCAAGCCCCACGCCCTAGGTTTGCGGGCTCAGCCTCTACAAGAAGTGAAGTTGCCTTGCCCAAGGTGCCATGGGATTCAGTAACAGAAATGTGATGGATTAGGTTGTCGTCATTTTTGCGTCTCACGACTTACGATTCGGGATGAAAAATAGCGCAAAAGAAGAAAAAAGTCCCAGAACTGATGAAAACGTTAGAGTTTTGGCTCCGAAAATAATTGCAGCCGAGTAGGCTTGCTGCCCTCGTCGTAGAGCTCTTGAAGAGATTTCCAACGGTATGCTGTATGTCGCGTAACTCTTTACGGATAAAGGGTTATGGGCACCGGAGGGACGGAGACCTGGTCCCAAGCCCCACGCCCTCGGTTTGCGGGCCCAGCCTCTACGTGAAGCGAAGTTGTCTTGCCCAAGGTGCCGTGGGATACGGTAATAGAAATGTGATGGATTAGGTTGTCGTCCTTTTCACGGCTCACGATGTACGATCCGGGATGGAAAAATAGCGCAAAAGAAGAAAAGTGTCCCGAAACTAATGAAAATGTTTGATTTTGGGCTCCGAAATAGGCACAGCCGAGCAGGCTTGCTACCCCATTCGTAGAGCTCTTGAAGTACTTTCCAACGGTATGCTATGTGCCACGTAACTCCTTACGGATCTAAAGTTATAGACGACGAAGTGACGGAAACCTAGTCCCTAGCCCCATGACCTCGGTTTGCAGGCCCAGCCTCTGCATGGAGTGAAGTTGTCTTGCCCTAGGTGCCATGGGATTCGGTAATAGAAATGTGATAGATTAGGTTGTCGTCGTTTTCGAGGCTCACGACGTACGATCCAGGACGGAAAAACAGTGCAAAAGAAGAAAAGTGTCACAAAACTGATGAAAATGTTCGATTTTGGGCTTTGAAAATAGGTGCAGTAGAGCAGGCTTACTGCCTCCGTCGTAGAGCTCTCGAAGAGCTTTTTAATGGTATGTTGTACGTCACGTAACTCCTTACGGATCAAAACTTGTAGGCACCGGAGCGACAGATACCTAGTCATAAGCCCCACGCCGTCGGTTTGCGGGCCCAGCCTCTACGAGAAGTGAAGTTGTCTTGCCCAAGGTGTCGTGGGATTCTGTAATAGAAATATGATGGATTAGGTTGTCGTCCATTTTGCGGCTCACGACGTACGACCCGGGATGAAAAAATAGCATAAATAAAGAAAAGTGTCCATATACTAAGAAAATCGTTCGATTTTCGCCTCCAAAAATAGGCGCAGACGAGCAGGCTTACTGCCCCCGTCGTAGAGTTCTTGGATTGCTTTCCAACGGTATGTTGTGTGCCACTTAATTGCTTACGGATAAAAAGTTATAGGCATCGGAGCAATGGAGACCTGGTCCCAAGCCCCACACCCTCAGTTTGCAGGCCCAGCCTCTCTGTGAAACGAACTTGTCTTGCACAAGGTGTCATGAGATTCGGTAATAGAAATGTGATGGATTAGGTTGTCGTCCTTTTCGCGGCTCATGATGTACGATTCGAGACGAAAAAGCTGCGCAAAAAAAGAAAAGTATCCCGAAACTGATGAAAATATTGGATTTTGGGCTCCGAAAGTAGGTACAACCAAGCAAGCTGGCAGCCCCCATGGTAGAGCTCTCGGTGAGCTTTCCAACAGTATGCTGTGCGCCGCGTAACTCCTCACGGATCAAAACTGATGGGCACCGGAGCGACGAATACCTGGTCACAAGTCCCACGCCCTCGGTTTGCAGGCCCAGCATCTACGTGAAGTGAAGTTGTCTTACCCATGGTGCCATGGAATTCGGTAATAGAAATGTTATGGATTAGGTTGTTGACCTTTTCGCGTCTTATGACGTACGATCCGGGATAAAAAAAATAACGTAAAAGAAGAAAAATATCCTAAAAATGTAAAAAAGGTTCGATATTGGGCTCAGAAAATAGTCGCAGCCGAGCAGGCTGGCTACCCCCTTCGTAGAGCTCTTGGAGTGCTTTCCAACGGTATGTTGTGCGCCACGTAACTCCTTACGAATCAAAAGTTATGGGCACCGGAGAGACGGAGACCTGGTCCCAAGCCCCATGCCCTCGATTTGCGGGCCCAGCCTATACGTCGAGTGAAGTTGTCTTGCCCTAGGTGCCATGGGATTCGGTAATAGAAATGTGATGAATTAGGTTGTCGTCCTTTTCGCGACTCACGACGTACGATCCAGGATAGAAAAACAGCGTAAAAGAATAAAGGTATCCCGAAACTAATGAAAACGTACGATTTTGGGCTCCAAAAATAGGTGCAGCCGAGCAAGCTTGCTGCCCCCGTCATAGAGCTCTCGGAGAGCTTTCCAACGGTATGCTGCGCACCGCATAACTCCTTACGGATCAAAAGTTATGGGCACCGGAGCGACGGAGAACTTGTCCCAAGCCCCACGCCCTCGGTTTGCGGGCCCAGCCTCTCCGTGAAATGAACTTGTCTTGCCAAGGTATCGTGGGATTCGGTAATAGAAACGTGATAGATTACGTTGTCGTCCTTTTCTCGGCTTATGATGTACTATCCGAGACGGAAAAGCAGCGCAAAAGAAGAAAAGTGTCCCGAAACTGATGAAAACATTGGATTTTGGGCTCCGAAAACAGGCACAGCCAAGCAGGCTTGCTGCCCCCATGGTAGAGCTCTCGGTGAGCTTTCCAACGGTATGCTGTGCACCGCGCAACTCCTTACGGATCAAAAGTTATGGGCACCAGAGCGACGGATACTTGGTCACAAGCCCACGCCCCCAGTTTGCAGGCCCAGCCTCTACGTGAAGTGAAGTTGCCTTGCCCAAGGTGCCATGGGATTCGGTAAAAGAAATGTGATGGATTAGGTTGTTGACATTTTCGTGTCCCACGACGTACGATCTGGGACGAAAAAACACCGTAAAAGAAGAAAAATATCCCAAAAATGTAGAAAAAGGTTCGATTTTGGGCTCAAAAAATAATCACAGCCGAGCAGGCTTGCTGCCCTCTTCGTAGAGCTCTTGGAGTGCTTTCCAACGGTATGTTGTGCGCCACGTAACGCCTTACAAATCAAAAGTTATGTGCAACGGAGCGACGGAGACCTGGTCCCAAGCCCTACGCCCCCGGTTTGCTAGCCCAGCCTCTACGTGAAGTGAAGTTCTCTTCCCTAGGTGCCTAGGGAATTGGTAACAGAAATGTGATGGATTAGGTTGTCATCCTTTTCGAGGCTCACGACGTACGATCATGGACTAAAAAATAGCGCAAAAGAATAAAAGTATCCCGAAACTGAGGAAAACGTTTGATTTTGGGCTTCGAAAATAGGTGCAGCCGAGCAAGATTGTTACCCCCGTCGTAGAGCTCTTGGAGAGCTTTCCAACGATATGCTGTGCGCCGCGTAACTCCTTACGGATCAAAAGTTATGGGCACGTGAGCGACGGATACCTGGTCACAAGCCCCACGCCCTCTGTTTGAGGGCCCAGCCTCTACGTGAAGTGAAGTTTTCTTGCCCAATGTGTCATGGGATTTGGTAATCAAAATGTGATGGATTAGGTTGTCGTTCTTTTCGCGGCTCATGACATACGATCAGGGATGGAAAAACAGCACAAAAGAAGAAAAGTGTCCCGAAACTGATGAAAATGTTTGAATTTGGGCTCCAAAAATAGGCGCAGACGAGAAGGCTTGTTGCCCCCATCGTAGAGCTCTTGGAGAGCTTTCCAACGATATGTTATGCACCATGTAACTCCTTACGGATAAAAAGTTATGGGCACCAGAGCGATAGAGACCTGGTCCCAAGCCCCACGCCCTCAGTTTGCGGGCCCAGCTTCTACGTCAATTGAAGTTGTCTTGCCCAAGGTGCCATGGGATTCGGTAATAAAAATGTGATGGATTAGGTTGTCGTCTTTTTCACGGCTCATGACGTACGATCCGGGACGGAAAAACAGTTTAAAAGAAGAGAAGTGTCCCAAAACTGTTGAAAACGTTCGATTTTGGGCTCAGAAAATAGTTGCAGCCAAGCAGGCTTGCTGCCCCCTTCGTAGAGCTCTTTGAGTGCTTCCAACGGTATGCTGTGTGCCACTAACTCCTTACAGATCAAAAGTTATGGGCACCAGAGCGACGGAGACCTTGTCCCAAGTCCTAAGTCCTACGCCCTCAGTTTGCGGGGCCAGCCTCTACGTGAAGTGAAGTTGCCTTCCCCAAGATGCCATGGGATTCGGTAATAGAAATTTGATGGATTAGGTTGCCATCCTTTTCGCGGCTCACGACGTACAATCCGGGACGGAAAAACAGTGAAAAAGAAAAAAAGTGTCCCGAAACTAATGAAAACGTACGATCATGGGCTCCGAAAACAGGTGCAGCCGAGCCGGCTTGCAGCCCCCGTCATAGAGCTCTCGGAGAGATTTCCAACGGTATGCTGTGCGCCGCGTAACTCTTTACGAATCAAAAGTTATGGGCACCGGAGCAACAAATACCTGGTCACATGCCCCCGCCATCGGTTTGCGGGCCCAGCCTCTACGTGAAGTGTAGTTGTCTTGCCCAAGGTGTCGTGGGATTCGGTAATAGAAATAAGATGGATTAGGTTCTCATCTATTTCGCGGCTCACGATGATCGATTCGGGACGAAAAAATAGCGTAAAAGAAGAATAGTGTCCCAAAATTGATGAAAACGTTCAATTTTAGGCTCCGAAAATAGGCACAGCCGAGCACTCTTGCTGCCCCCATCGTAGAGCTCTTGGAGTGCTTTCCAATGGTATGTTGTGCGCTACGTAACTCCTTACGGATCAAAAGTTATGGGCACCGGAGCGACGAATACCTGGTCCCAAGCCCCACGCCCTCGGTTTGCGGGCCTAGCCTCTACGTGAAGTGAAGTTGCCTTCCCCAAGGTGCCATGGGATTCGGTAATAGAAATGTGATGGATTAGGATGTTGTCCTTTTTGCAGCCCACGACGTACGATCCGGGACGGAAAAACAACGCAAAAGAAGAAAAGTGTCCTAAAACGGATGAAAATGTTTGATTTTGGGCTTCGAAAACAGGCACAATCGAGCATGCTTGCTGCCTCTGTCGTAGAGCTCTCGGAGAGCTTTCCAACGGTATGCTGTGTGCTGCGTAATGCCTTACAGATCAAAAGTTATGGGCACCGGAGCGACGTAGACCTGGTCCCAATCCCCACGCCCTCAGTTTGCGGGCGCAGCCTCTACGTGAAGTGAAGTTTTCTTGCCTAGGGTGTCGTGGGATTCGGTAATAGAAATACGATGGATTAGGTTGTTGTCCTTTTAGCGGCTCACGACGTACGATCCGGGACGAAAAAATAGCGCAAAATAATAAAAATGTCCCGAGACTGATGAAAATGTTCGATTTTGGTCTCTGAAAATGGGCACAGCCAAGCACGCTTGCTGCCTCCGTCGTAGAGCTCTTGGATGGCTTTCCAACGGCATGCTGTGCGCCGCGTAACTCCTTACGGATCAAAAGTTATAGGTACCAGAGCGACAGATACCTGGTCACAAGCACCACGCCCTCGGTTTGCTAGCCCAGCCCCTACGTGAAGTGAAGTTGTCTTGCCCAATGTGCCGTGGGATTCGGTAATAGAAATGTGATGGATTAGGTTGTCGTCCTTTTCGTGGCTCATGACGTACGATCAGGGATGGAAAAACAGCAAAAAAGAAGAAAAGTGACCCAAAACTGATGAAAACGTTCGATTTTAGTCTCCAAAAATAGGCGCATATGAGTAGGCTTGCTGCCTCCATCGTTGAGCTCTTGGAGAGCTTTCCAACGGTATGCTATGCACCACGTTACTCCTTACATATAAAAAGTTATCGGCACCAGAGCGACGGAGACCTGGTCCCAAGCCCTACGCCCTCGGTTTGCGGGCCCATCCTCTACGTGAAACGAAGTTGTCTTGCCCAAGGTACCGTGGGATTCGGTAATAGAAATGTGATGGATTAGGTTGTCTTCCTTTTCGCGGCTCATGACGTACGATACGGGACGAAAAAATAGCGTAAAAGAAGAAAAGTGTCCTGAAATTGATGAAAACGTTCGATTTTGGGCTCTGAAAATAGGTGCAACTGTGAGGCCCATCCTCGAATAACGTGTCTTACCTCGATTTGCGTACCTTGGACCCAGAATTATATGACTGATCTTGGATTGCGTGCCCTATCTTGGTTTTCGTGCATGCTTCGTCATACGTGCCTTGACCTAGAATTGTGTGCCCTAATCCTCGATGTACGTGCATACCTAGATATACGTGCCCTGACCTTGAATTACGTGCGAGACCTCGATTTGTGTGTGTTTCTTCGTTTCATATGCCATAACCTTGAACTGCATGCCCTAACCTAGGTTTAAGCGCCATACCTTGATTTACGTGCATTATATTGAATTACGTACCTTGAATTGGTTTGTGTGCACTTACCCAGAATTGTGTGCATTTACATAGAAATCTGTGCATTTATCTTGAAGTGCGTGCCTTACCTCGTAGTGCGTGCCCTAGACCTAGGAATGCATGCCTGCACGCTAATTAATAAAAATTCCTGCACAAAGCACAAGACACTAAAATAATCCTACACAATCCACTAACCAATATTATATTCCTAATTCAAATTCTCTACAAATCCCACTAACTATAAAATATTTTATTCTACCCAACTTTCTCTTACACCATGTCATAACTTTTCCTAAGTTCTATGCCCTTTTTGCTAACTCCTAAGCCTCCAACATGCTCATGCACTTATTCCTTACACACTACATTTCCTAGGCACAATATTCAGCAACTTTAGAAGGCATTTGACACAAAAATTCTGCAAAACCGAGCACACACACACACACACACTAAAACTTCATTTTTCCTCTCAAAAACCCTCTCAAGCTCTCATTCTCTCTCCATTTCGACCATGGCTGCCTCTTGACCTTCCAAGACCTCAAGCATGCTCTCAAGATCTCTCCCAAGCTCGGCCATAGCAGCCCAAGCAAGCAAGAAGCAAGAAAGAAGCTCCATTGGTGCATCTTCAAGAACATTGTGCATCTTCATCTATTAACTTGCTAAGGTGAGGGCTAAAACTCTTTTAAAAGCTTTCAAAAACCACATGCATGCCTTCATATGTCTATATTTACCTCTGTACTTGTTGTATATGTGTGTACATGAGGTTATGTAACCATGCATGGCAAGATATTTGGCTAGAACTTGAAGATAGGAAAGAATCGCGTAGCTGGCAGATTTCTGACTTGGTAGAGCGAAGTGCATTTGGTCTAGTAAATGATGTTGAAAATGTGTACAAATTGGTAGGTGACTAGTTTTTCCATTTCTGAGAATTTTTCATAGAAATAGACTAAAGCGAATTCGGACTCTAAGGCCTTCAAAATGGTCAAAGATCGTGAGGTGTCTAAATCTGGAAAATCTGGGAATATGAAATAGGGTTCTGGCAGATTTCTGACTATGTAGAACGAAGCATTTTTGACCTAGTAAATGTTGGTGAAATTGCATGAAATTTCAGAGGTTGTTATATTTTTCAGTTCTGGACATTTTTGTCAGAAATAGACTAAGGCTAAATCGGACACTAAGACCCTCAAAAATGGAAAGTATTGAAATGTGTACAAATCTGGACAGTTTTGCGTAGTCTCATGGTTTTGGCTATAACTCTTGAATCCGAACTCCAAATGATACGTGGTTTGTTTCTGGATTTAAATCACTCATTAAGATTTAATTTGATATTTTGTTCACTGAAATTGGAGATTGTTGGATTGTCTAAATGAATGTGGGAAAACAGAGCATTGCAGTGGGGTTTTTGTTTAGTGATATGCTTAGAATCTTGTTGAGACTCTGCTTGTGGTATTGAATGCTTGGAATTGTGGCACGTAGATGTTGTGTGGACTGTTGTGGCTGGTTGAAGTTGCTTAATTTGATTGATGTATGACTTGGGATCACTAATTGATTAATGGTTTGCTTAATCGCATGTGCAAGCACGGAATTGAGGCCCTAGCACTCATGACTATTTGCTAAGGGATGACCTTATGTTTAAATGTGTTTAATTGTGTGGTTAATAGGCTACCCGGATTTGTCCTTATGGCTCTAATATGATTCCCGATGATTGCATGATTGATAAGTGCGTTATTTTTATACCCGGTCTCTTGTAGGCGTCGTTGCATGCTTGTATAATCTTAATACTTGATACGTGAACCCCGAAATGAGTTATATGACTTGATTTATATGTGTTTCTTGGCTGCCCGTTTAATGTTCATATGACTCTATGTGTTCTACAAAGTGAAATTTCATGTCAAGCATGCCTCGTTCGTTTACTTGGCAATATGTGATCTTGAAATTGCTCGGAGGCAACCTACTTTGTTGTTCTCCTAATGTGAATTGTTAAAAGATATTCAATGGTTTATTTGACCATGATTACTTGGCTGCCCGTGAAAGTTTAATTGCTTTCAAATGGATATATGAAATGATTATATGTTCTTACAATGCCTTATATGCCAATATGTCAAAATGTGATCATATACTTGCTCGGAGGCAACCTACTTTGTTGACCTCCTAATGTGAAATGTTAAATGACATAAATGGGCATTGTATACAAGGTTGCAACCTTTCATTGTGGCATGGTAGCATTTCACGAACGCCGAGCGGCATAGGGCTTATCGGTGCTCCCGTGACTACCATGGTCCAATTCCCTCTCTCGCTTGGCATTCCACCATCAGAGAGTTGATTCGTAGGTTTTCGGGGTACATTCGGAGTACACCCAATTGGAAGCGATAAGTGGATAATTGAAGTCGGCCGCAACAATTGTTATTGAAAATGATCTTGAGAGCAAATGCTCACCGATTGATCTCGAGAGCAAAAGCTCACCGTATCCTTTTTACTATGTGCTTAAATACTCTCACTTGGTTCGTAGAGGACCTCGGGGAGGAAAGACGGGTAAATATGTTTATTTATATATATATGTTATATTGTGAGCTTACTTGTTCTGTTTGACATGTTTTCAAATGAGTTTTTCATAAAGTTTAACTGGAAAAGGATTTCAAAATGTTATTTCTCGTTCCCCTTCGCTGAGTTCATAAGGACTCACCCTCTTTTATCATCACATGTGAAGAATATCTGGAACAAGTACCCGAGGAAAATGTGCTCGTTGATCTTTCCCTGGAATGATTACATGCCTTATGTGCCTTGCCTGACTGTCGCTATTTTGTGAACGTTATGTTTGCTTTGAAGAATACTTATTTTGTTGACGTAAATGACCCTGTTGTAATTTGGGTCTAATTTTGGGATTGTACTATCTACAACCGGACGAACTCTTTATTTGGTTGTTTACTTTCATTAACTTGAATAGTAGCTATCATAGGCAATTAAACCACTAGGTGAAAAATCAACTAAGTTAATTTTATCTAATTTCTCTTAGGTGCTCATTTGTAAACTAAAGGATAATAGGTACTTGCATGATAGGAAATTGACAAATAAATGAGACATAGCTATCATGCTAGGCTTATTAACCAAACGAGACTTTCAGGATAGACTAGTAGGCATATCGGTTGATGACAAAATAGGAGTCCTTAATGGAATTGGGTTAATGATTGGAATAATTGAGGCGTTTAGAAAATTAGGTAAGCCAAAGGTCTTAAAAACAATCATTATGCTGCCGAATTTTTGAAAATCTTTTGAAGTTCTAGGCTAACGTTAAGTGTTAAATCACAACAAACGGTTAAGTATGTGAATTGGCGTAAATGAATTAGGTCATACCCTAGCCTAGCCTTTATAGGTCGGGTTGGGGCGTGACAGCAGCCAAACAGGCTTGCTACCCCCCGTCATAGAGCACTCGGAGAGATTTCCAACGGCATGCTGTGCGTTGTGTAACTTCTTACGGATCAAAAGTTATGGGCACGGAAGCGACGGATACCTGGTCATAAGCCCCTCTCCCTCGGTTTGCAGGACCAGCCTCTACGTGAAGTGAAGTTGTCTTGCCCAAGATGCCATGGGATTCGGTAATAGAAATGTGATGGATTAGGTTGTCGTACTTTTTGCATCTCACGATGTACGATCTGGGACAAAAAAAATAGCGTAAAATAAGAAAAGTGTCCCAAAACTATTGAAAATGTTTGATTTTGGCTCAGAAAATAGTCACAGCCGAACAGGCTTGCTGCCCTCTTCATAAAGCTCTTGGAATACTTTCCAACAGTATGCTGTGCGCCACGTAACTCCTTATGAATCAATAGTTATGGGCACCGGAGTGACGGAGACCTAGTCCAAAGCCCCATGCCCTCGGTTTGTGGGCCCAGCCTCTACGTGAAGTGAAGTTGTCTTTCCCAAGGAGCTATGGGATTCGGTAATAGAAATGTGATGGATTAGGTTGTCGTCCTTTTCGCGGCTCACGACTTACGATCCAGGACGGAAAAACATAGCAAAAGAAGAAAAGTGTCCCAAAACTGATCAAAACGTTCGATCTTGGGCTTTGAAAATAGGTGCAACTAAGCAGGCTTGCTGCCCCCATCGTAGAGCACTCGGAGAGCTTTCTAACGGTATGCTGTGCTTAGCGTAACTCCTTACGGATCAAAAGTTATGTGCACCAGAGAGACAGATACCTAGTGACAAGCCCCACGCCGTCGGTTTGCGGGCCCAGCCTCTATGTGAAGTGAAGATATCTTGCCCAAGGTGTCGTGGGATTCAGTAATACAAATATGATGGATTAGGTTGTCGTCCATTTCACAGCTCACGACGTACGATCCGGCACGAAAAAATAGGGTAAAAGAAAAAAGGTGTCCCAAAACTGATGAAAACGTTCGATTTGGGCTTTGAAAATAGGCACAGTCGAGCAGGCTTGCTGCCCCGATCGTAGTGCTCTTGTAGTGCTTTCCAACGGTCTGTTGTGTACCACATAACTCCGTACAGATCAAAAGTGATGGGCACCGAAGTGACGGAGATCTGGTCTGAAGCCCTACGCCCTCGATTTGCGGGCCCAGCCTACGTGAAGTGAAGTTGTCTTGCCTAAGGTGCCTTGGGATTCGGTAATAGAAATGTGATGGATTAGGTTGTAGTCCTTTTCGCGGCCTACTACGTACGATCCGGGACAGAAAAACAGCGCAAAAGAAGAAAAGTGTCCTGAAATTGATGAAAATGTTCAATTTTGGGCTCCGAAAATAGGCACAGCCGAGCAGGATAGCTGCCTCCGCCGCAGAGCTCTCGAAGAGTGTTCCAACGGTATACTGTGCGCTGCGTAACGCCTTACGGATCAAAAGTTATGGGCACCGGAGCGACGGAGACCTAGTCATAAGCCCCACGCCCTCGGTATACGGGCCCAGCCTCTAAGTGAAGTGAAGTTGTCTTGCCCAACGAGCCGTGGGATTCGGTAAGAAAAATGTGATGGATTAGGTTGTCGTCCTTTTCTCGGCTCACGACATACGATCCGGGACCGAAAAATAGCACAAAAGAAGAAAAGTATCCTGAAACTGATGAAAATGTTCGATTTTAGGCTCTGAAAATAGGTACGGTCGAGGCGGCTTGTTGCCCCCGTCGTAGAGCTCTCGGAGAGCTTTCCAACGGTATGTTGTGAGCCGCGTAACTCCTTACATATCAAAATTTATGGGCACCAGAGCGACGGATACCTGGTCACAAGCCCCACGCCCTCGATTTGCAGGCTCAGCCTCTACGTGAAGTGAAGTTGTCTTGCCCAATGTGCCATGGGATTCGGTAATAGAAATGTAATGGATTAGGTTGTCGTCCTTTTCACGGCTCATAACGTACGATCAGGGACGGAAAAACAGCACAAAAGAAAAAAAGTGACCAAAAACTGATGAAACTGTTTGATTTTGGGCTCCGAAAATAGGCGCAAACGAGCAGGCTTGCTGCCCCTGTCGTAGAGCTCTTGGAGTGCTTTCCAACGGTATGCTGTGCACCACGTAACTCCTTACTCATATATATTTATGGCACCGGAGCGACGGAGACCTGGTCCCAAGCCCCAAGCCCTCGGTTTGCAGGCCCAGCCTCTACTTGAAGCGAAGTTGTCTTGCCTATGGTGCCGTGGGATTCGGTAATCGAAATATGATGGATTAGGTTGTCGTCCTTTTCGCGGCTCGCGACGTACGATCCGGGATGAAAATACACTGAAAAAAAAGAAAAGTAACCTGAAACTGATGAAAATGTTCAATTTTGGGCTTCGAAAATAGGCGCAGCCAAGAAGGCTTGCTGGCCCATTCGTAGAGCTCTTGCAGTGCTTTCCAACGGTATGTTGTGTGCCACGTAACTCCTTACAGATCAAAAGTTATGGGCATTAGAGCGACGGAGACCTGGTCCCAAGCCTCATGCCCTCAGCTTGTGGACCCAGCCTCTACGTGAAGCAAAGTTGTCTTGCCCAAGGTGCCGTGGGATTTGGTAATAGAAATGTGACGGATTAGGTTGTCGTCCTTTTCGTGAGTCACGACGTACGATCAGAGACGGAAAAACAGTGAAAAATAAGAAAAGTGTCCCGAAACTGATGAAAACGTTTGATTTTGGACTCCGAAAAAAGGTGCAGCTGAGCAGGCTTGCTGCCCCCATTTGTAGAGCTCTAGCAGTGCTTTACAATGGTATGTTGTGCGCCACGTAACTCCTTGCGGATAAAAAGTTATTGGCACGGGAGCGACTGAGACTTGGTCTCAAGCCCCACGCCCTCGGTTTGCGGGCCCAGCCTATATGTGAAGTGAAGTTGTCTTGCCCAATGTGCCGTAGGGTTCGGTAATAGAAATGTGATGGATTAGGTTGTCGTCCTTTTCGCAGCTCACGACCTACGATCAGGGCCAGAAAAACAGTACAAAAGAAGAAAAATGTCCCGAAAATGATAAAAATGTTTGATTTTGGGTTTTGAAAATAGGAGCAATCGAGCAGGCTTGCTGCCCCCCATCGTAGAGCTCTCGGAGAGCTTTTCAACGGTATGCTGTGCACCACATAACTCCTTATGGATAAAAAGTTATAGACACCAGAGTGACGGATACGTAGTCAAAAGCCTCACACCCTCGGTTTACTGGCCCAGCCTCTACGTGAAACAAAGCTGTCTTGCCCAAGGTGTCGTGGGATTTGGTAATAGAAATGTGACGGATTAGGTTGTTGTCCTTTTCGCGGCTCACGACGTACGATCCAGGACAGAAAAATGGCGTAAAAGAAGAAAAGTGTCCCAAAACTGATGAGAATGTTCAATTTTGGGCTCCGAAAATAGGCGCAACCGAGCAGGCCGGCCGCCCCATTCATAAAGCTCTTGCAGTGCTTTCCAACGGTATGTTGTGCGCCACGTAACTCCTTACGGATCAAAAGTTATGGGCACCGGAGCGACGGAGACCTGGTCCCAAGCCTCACGCCCTCGGTTTGTGGGCCCAGCCTCTACGTGAAGTGAAGTTGTCATGCCCAAGGTACCATGGGATTCAGTAATAGAAATGTGATAGATTAGGTTGTCGTCCTTTTTGCGACTCATGACGTACGATCCGGGACGGAAAAACAGCGCAAAAGAAGAAAAGTGTCCCGAAATTGTTGAAAACATTCGATTTTGGACTCCAAAAATAGGCACAGTTGAGCAGGCTTGCTGCCCCCCATTGTAGAGCTCTCAGAGAGCTTTCCAACGATATGCTGTGCGCCGCGTAACTTCTTACGGATCAAAAGTTATGGGCACTGGAGCGACAGATACCTAGTCACATGCCTCACGCCGTCGGTTTGCGGGCCCAGCCTTTACGTTAAGTGAAGTTGTCTTTCACAAGGTGCCGTGGGATTCGGTAATAGAAATATGATAGATTAGGTTGTCGTCCATTTCGCGGCTCACGACGTACGATCCGGGATAGAAAAATAGTGTAAAATAATAAAAGTGTCCCAGAATTGATAAAAACGTTCATTTTTGGCTCCGAAAATAGGCGCAGGAGAGCAGGCTTGTTGCCCCCTCCGTAGAACTCTTGGAGTGCTTTACAACGGTTTGTTGTGCGCCACGTAACTCCTTACGGATCAAATGTTATGGGCATCGGAGAGAAGGAGACCTGATCCCAAGCCCCACGCCCTCGGTTTGCGAGCCCGGCCTCTACGTGAAGTGTAGTTTTCTTGCCCAAGGTGCCATGGGATTCGATAATAGAAATGTGATAGATTAGGTTGTTGTCCTTTTCGCGACTCATGACGTACGATCCGGGATGAAAAAATAGCGCAAAAGAATAAAATTGTCCTAAAACTGATGAAAACGTTCAATTTTGGGCTCCGAAAACATGTTCAGCTTAGCTAGCTTGCTGCCCCCCGTCGTAGAGGTCTTGAAGAGCTTTCCAACGGTATGCTGTGCGCCGCGTAACTCCTTACGGATCAAAAGTTATGGGCACCGGAGTGCCAGATACCTGGTCACAAGCCCCACGTCGTCGGTTTGCGGGCCCAGCCTCTACGTAAAGTGAAGTTGTCTTGCCCAAGATGCCGTGGGATGCGGTAAAAGAAATATGATGGAATAGGTTGTCGTCCATTTCGCCGCTCACGACATAGGATCTGGGACGAAAAAATAGCGTAAAAGAAGATACGTGTCGTGAAACTGATGAAAACATTCGATTTTGGGTTCCAAAAATAGGCGCAGATGAGCAGGCTTGCTGCCCCTGTCGGAGAGCTCTTGGAGAGCTTTCGAATAGTATGCTTTGCATCACGTAACTCCTTACGGATAAAAAGTTAAGGGCACCGGAGCTAAGGAGACCTGGTCCCAAGCCCCACGCCCTCAGTTTGCGGGCCTAGCCTCTACGTGAAGCGAAGTTGTCTTGCCCAAGGTGTTGTGGGATTCGGTAATTGAAATGTGATGGATTAGGTTGTCATCCTTTTCCCGGTCCATGACGTACGATCCGATACGAAAAATAGGCGCAACATAGCAGGCTTGCTACCCCCTCCGTAGAGCTCTTGGAGTGCTTTCCAACGGTTTGCTGTGCGCCATGTAACTCTTTACGGATCAAAAGTTATGGGCACCGGAGCGATGGAGACCTGGTCCCAAGCCCCACGCCCTCGATTTGCGGGCCCAACCTCTACGTGAAGCGAAGTTGTCTTGCCCAAGGTGCCGTGGGATTCGGTAATAGAAATGTGATGGATTAGGTTGTCGTCCTTTTCGCTATCCACGACATACGATCCGGTACGAAAAAACAACGCAAAAGATGAAAAATATCCCAAAACTGATGAAAATGTACGATTTTGGGCTCTGAAAATAGATGCAGCTGAGCAAGCTGTTGCCCTCGTCGTAGAGCTCTCAAAGAGCTTTCCAACGGTATGCTGTGCACCGCGTAACTCCTTACGGATCAAAAGTTATGGGCACTAGAGCGACAGATACCTAGTCACAAGCCCCACGCTGTCGGTTTGCGGGCCCAGCCTCTACGTGAAGTGAAATTGTCTTGCCCAAGGTGTCGTGGTATTCGGTAATAGAAATATGATGGATTAGTTGTCGTCCATTTCGCAGCTCACGACATACGATATGGGATGGAAAAATAGCATAAAAGAACAAAAGTGTCCCAAAACTGATGAAAACGTTCCATTTTGGGCTCCAAAAATAGGCGCAGCTGAGCAGGCTTGTTGTACCCTTCTAGAGCACTTGGAGTGCTTTCCAACAGTTTGCTGTGTACCACGTAACTCCTTATAGATCAAAAGTTATGGGCACCGGAGCGACGGAGACCTAGTCTCAAGCCCCACGCCCTCTATTTGTGGGCCCAGCCTCTACGTGAAGCGAAATTGTCTTGTCCAAGGTGCCTTGGGTTTCGGTAATAGAAATTTGATGGATTAGGTTGTCGTCCTTTTTCGCGACCCACGACGTACGATCCGGGACGAAAAAAAAGAGCAAAATAGAAAAGGTGTCCAAAAACTGATGAAAATGTTCAATTTTGGGCTCCGAAAATAGGTACAAGCGAGCAGACTTGCTGCCCACGACGTAGAGATCTCGGAGAACTTTCCAAGGGTATGTTGTGCGCCGCCTAACTCCATACGGATCAAAAGTTATAGGCACCGAAGCGACGGAGACCTGGTCCCAAGCCCCATGCCCTAGGTTTGCGGGCCCATCCTCTATGTGAAGCAAAGTTGTCTTGCCTAAGGTGCCATGTGTTTCAGTAATCGAAATATGATGAATTAGGTTGTCATCTTTATCGCGGTTCATGACATACAAACTGAGACGGAAGAATAGCGCAAAAGAAGAAAAGTATCCTGAAACTGATTAAAATGTTCAATTTTGGGCTCCAAAATAGGCACCGCCAAATAGGATTGTTGCCCCTGTCGTAAAGCTCTCGGAGTGCTTTCCAACGGTATGATGTGCGCCGTGTAACTCCTTATGGATCAAAAGTTATGGGCACCGGAGCGACATATACCTGGTCACAAGCCCCACGCCCTCGATTTACGGGCCCTGCCTCTAGGTGAAGTGAAGTTATCTTGCCCAATATACCGTGGGATTTGGTAATAGAAATGTGATGGATTATGTTGTCATCCTTTTCGCGGCTCACGACATACGATCAAGGACCAAAAAACAGCGCAAAAGAAGAAAAGTGTCCTGAAATAGATGAAAACGTTCGATTTTGGGTTCCAAAAATAGGCGCAGATAAGCAGGCTTACTGCCCCCATCGTAGAGCTCTTAGAGAGCTTTCGAACGATATGCTGTGCACCACGTAATTCCTTACGGATAAAAAGTTATAGGCACTGGAGCGACGGAGACCTGGTCCCAATCCCTACGCCCTCTGTTTGTGGGCCCAGCCTCTACGTGAAGCGAATTTGTCTTGCCCAAGGTGCCATGGGATTCGGTAATAGAAATGTGATAGATTAAGTTGTCGTCCTTTTCGCGGCTCACGACGCACGATCCGGGATAAAAAAAAATAGCGTAAAAGTAGAAATGTGTCCCGAAACTGATGAAATTGTTCAATTTTGGGCTTCAAAAATAGGCGCAGCTGAGCAGGCTTGCTTCCCCATTTGTAGAGCTCTTGCAGTGCTTTCCAACGGTATGTTGTGCGCCACATAGCTCCTTACGGATCGAAAGTTATGGGCACCCGGAGCGACGGAGACCTAGTCCTAAGCCCTACGCCCTCGGTTTGCAGGCCCAGCCTTTACATGAAGTGAAGTTGTCTTGCCCAAGGTGCCATGGGATTCGGTAATAGAAATGTGATGGATTAGGTTGTCGTCCTTTTCGCGACTCACGACGTGCGATCCGAGACGGAAAAAACAGCGCAAAAGAAGAAAAGTGTCTTGAAATTGATGAAAACGTTTGATTTTGGGCTCCGAAAATAGGTGCAGCCGAACAGGCTTGATCCTCCCATCGTAGAGCTCTCGAAGGGCTTTCCAACGGTATGCTGTGCGCCGCGTAACTCCTTACGGATCAAAAGTTATGGGCACCGGATCGACAGATACCTGGTCACATACCCCACGCCGTCGGTTTGCGGGCCCAGCCTCCACGTGAAGTGAAGTTCTCTTGCCTGAGGTACCATGGGATTCGGTAATAAAAATATAATGGATTAGGTTGTCGTCCATTTCGCGACTCACGACGTACGATCCGGGATGAAAAAATAGCGTAAAAGAAGAAAAGTATCCTGAAACTGATGAAAACGTTCAATTTTTGGGCTCCAAAAATAGGCGCAGCCTAGCAGGCTTGCTGCCTCCATCCATAGAGCTCTTAGAGTGCTTTCCAACGGTTTGTAGTACGCCACTTAACTCCTTACGGATCAAAAGTTATGGGCACCGGAGCGAGGGAGACCTGGTCCCAAGCCTCACGCTCTCGGTTTGCAGACCCAGCCTCTACGTGAAGCGAAGTTGTCTTGCCCAAGGTGCCGTGGGATTCGGTAATAGAAATGTGATGGATTAGGTTGTTGTCCTTTTTGCAGCCCACGACGTATGATCCGGTACGAAAAAATAGCGCAAAAGAAGAAAAGTATCCCGAAACTGTTGAAAATGTTATATTTTGGGCTCCGAAAATAGGCACAACCAAGCAGGCTAGCTGCCATCGTCGTAGATCTCATAGAGAGCTTTCCAACGGCATGCTGTGCGCTGCGTAACTCCTTACGAATCAAAAGTTATGGGCACCGGAGCGACAGATACCTAGTCATAAGCCCCACGCCGTCGGTTTGCGGGCCCAGCCTCTACATGAAGTTAAGTTGTCTTGACCAAGGTGTAGAGGTATTTGGTACTAGAAATATGATAGAGTAGGTTGTCATCCATTTCGCGGCTCACGATGTACGATCCAGGACGAAAAAATAGCGTAAAAGAAGAAAAGTGTCCCGAAACTAATGAAAAAGTTCCATTTTGGGCTCTGAAAAAAGGCGCAGTCGAGCAAGCATGTTGCACACTTCGTAGAGCTCTTGCAGAGCTTTCCAACGGTTTGCTATGCATCACTTAACTCCTTATGGAATAAAAGTAATGGGCACCGAAGCGACGGAGACCTGGTCCAAAGCCCCACGCCCTCGGTTTGCGAGCCCAGCCTCTACATGAAGCGAA
>NW_026292192.1:0-23334 GCF_023091745.1 Budorcas taxicolor | reverse complement strand
TGAGGCTTGGTTGAGCAGGTTGAAACAGTATATATGATGCTCTCGACTACATTGATGATAGAAAGGTATCTTTTGTTGTGTTTTTTCTTGATAATGAGGCAGAGCAGTGGTGGCGCACAGTGAGGTCGAGGTGGGAAGCCCAAGGAACTCTTTATCTTTGGGCTAACTTACTTCGGGAGTTCAGAGCCAACTACATTCTGAAGATTGCACAGGAGCGCAGAGAGTAAGAATCATGTCCCTCACTCAGGGTAGTACTACTGTGACTCAGTAAAAGGCCAACTTAAATAGGATGTCCCGTTATGCACCAGAGTTTTTGTAGGATCAGGAACAGGAGACCCGGAGGTTCATTCAGGGATTGAGACCAGAGCTTCTAGGATCCTATGGCTATGTTAGAGTTTGACGAGTACACTGTTGCTTTAATACAGCTACGACTGGAAAAGAGGAAGTTGGATCGAGCCGGGGTCAATCAGCCAAACAAGAGGGCCGTTTCAGCCTTAGAGCCAAAGTCAGCAGCGATCTTTCCCGACCCAGGATCAACAGAGGTATTATCATCCCCACGTCTACTCAGAAGATCAGCAAAAGTCTTTCTAGCCTCCGAGTCAGTTTAGAGCCTATTCCTAGTAAGTTATAGGGGCAGTTTAGGCAGGTACCGGTGAGGTCTTAGTCAGGGCAGACCTAGACTCAAGGCTAGAGTAGACCAGCTAGTATGAGGTACCAGGTAGTAGTGAACTAGTTGCTTTTACAGCTCAGAGCTTTTCAGGAAGTCGTGCTACTGTTAATGTTCCACTTTGTGCTTTATGCAATAAGAAAGGCCATAGGGAGGCCAACTTCTGAAGGACGTCTGGCAGGTGTACAAGTTGCTGTAGCGACCAGCATAGGACAAAGGATTGCCTGAAGTTTCAAGCCAATCAGGGGCAGTCAGTAGCCAGGGATACCCAGAGTAGTCCGGCAGATATCGCACCTCTACAGCCCTATGTTCAGACCAGAGTATATGGAGATGGAACACACGTTATGGCCTAACGAGACCGACGGCTTACGCAAGAACGTGCGCGGAACGAAGTCAACATGCCCTACGTGAAAATTCTCCAAGGCAACCAATGATCCTTCTCAACGTTTTTGGAATATTCTAGGGCAGAGTAGATTGTTCAGCAAGCATTGTGAACAAAAATTGGAGGGAAAAATCAGGTTTTGAACATGGAAAGGTCTAGAAAATAGCCAAGGGGAGAAAAATAATCTGCCTAAGTTGCCCGGCTCGTTGCCCAACTGCCTAACTGTGTAGTGATTATTCTAGAATATTGCTTAGTTGTTTAACTCATGAATTCTCTAGCAAATTGTGTTGTAATATCTTTTATTATTAAAATGTGATCATGACAAATGTACAAATCATAGTGGTGACACTTGTATAGATCATAGGGCTTGATCTGATTTGTAAGCAACTATAAATATGTAATTGTATAGCCATTTTGGGCAATGATTCAGAGACACACTTCAACCATTTTCATGCATCCTTCAAGCTCTCCATACTTAGCCAATTTTCAGTCTTCTATAAGTAAATAGTCCCTTGGTTTAGCTTGCCTTTGGCTATTACTTCACTCAAACAACCCTTAGCAAGCAAGTGAGCTGAAAAATGCCTAAGTGTTAGAGGCTGCCAACCTCCAACACTCCTTCAACCGTGTTGCTCACTCTGATTTCAACCACTCACAGGCGCACTTAGCTAGCCTTCAGTGTTGGCTAAGGCTGCATGGTTGACAGAATTTCTCAAACTCAATCTCTGACCCCGCGACACTATGCCATTGATCTGCGGGCTCATGATGAGGGTAATAATTATGAGTGATCATTGCTAGAATTGATGTTTCCTTAGTTGTTTTAGCCTAAAAATGCATGAAATAGGCTAGTTTGACCAATTTTTAAGTGGTTTGACCAAGGGGATTGACCAATTTTGACCTTGTGCCTCTTTTTAATATGCCTAAAATAGCTCAAAATAAAAAAAAACAGAGCTGAAATAGAAGCAAGCAGGGCCGAAACATGATGAGAAGAATACAAAAAAAAGATTTCAAGCCAAAATCTTCGAATCTTCACATGATCTTGCACGGGGCGGTTTCTGAGGCATCTAAGGTGAGGGTTTCATGTTATATTTGCGCATTTGAAGGTTTTATGCTTTAACTTTAATTTTTGACTTTTATCCGTTAGCATGTTATTTTGATCATTTTGAGGCTTGTAGAATATTCTCTAGCAATCGTAGAACATGTATTATAGCTTTTTAACATTTTCTGCAGTTGAATATTGAAATTGAAATATAATTTGTTAGTTTGAATAGTAAAACATGAATAGTAAACCCTTGAAATGATAAAGTTGCGCTGTTATGCTGTCTGTTGATTGTGAAAAGGTGCTAGGTATGCTAGAATGTCTAAATGCATGATTTTTTTAGGTTTGCGTAATGAAAAAAATGAGAAATATGCCCTGGTGAAAGTCGGGGTCGTTTAGGTCGAGTTTAGCGTTTTCTCGTTTTGCGTGATGGCTTTGTTTTGGGAGGCCATGGAAGCACTTTTGGTACGATTATGGCATTGGTTGGTGTGATCGGTTGAGGTAGCGGTAGTTCAAACGAGCAAAGGGGGAAATCAGGACTTTGTGTGAATTCTAGGGGTAAGGTAGGGTTTCGAGGTCTTTAGACGTGCCTTATGGTGACCTAGGAGGATTAGCGAATTCGGTTTCCAGAAACTCGTGGCTCGTTTGGAAATGGTAGGTGTTTTGATAGTTGGGGCTCCGATTTGTGATTTTGCTTGTTATCTTGATATTATGCCAATAGAATGCTTAGGGTTGCTTGATATACATTGTTTAATTGGTGTTATTGTTGCTTATTATTGCTTGTTATGCTTGAAAAGTTAGTTGAATGTTAGTATTGATTGTGATTGCTTGTTATCTCGTTTGTTGTCACTAGTTTGTATTGTTGTGCTATCGCTCGTGTATTGCCTTGTATCGAGTCTTGCATTGCATAGCGTCTCACGCGTGAGTGATGGGCCTCTCTGGGTAGCCTCGGGTTGCCAGTGTTGGTTTGCTCTAGCTCCGCTGCTATTCCCTTTTCTCGCTTGTGTTGCCTCCCAGGGAGATTTGGGTCGTAGATTGATGGATACTTCAGGGGGTATTCCAAACTGGTGTTATAAGGTGGATGCGCGCTTATTGTCATCGTGTTGTCAACATCAAGCTCAAGATTGATGTATCGCTCGTGGTAATGGTACATTGCACGTATGAGTGAACCATAGCCTACAAAGTGTGGTATAGCTTTGAATGGTTGTGTTAATGCTTTCAAGTAATTGCTTATATGTATTGATGTTTGTTTTGATTGCTTATTTATCAGTTATATTGCTTAACTGTCTTATTTGCATTGCACGACTTTCTTTCTCTCCAATTCGATATCTGTCTCGCCCTCACTGAGTATACGTGTTGTGTATACTCACTCCTTACCACCACATTTCAGGAAATGCCATGTTAGCTGGATAGTTCGTGATTTCGTGAAAGTCCATGCTTGATAGAGTTGTCCTGCTGTGCCTATGTGACTTGTAGTTGTCAAAGTTGTAAAGTTGTATTCTTTTATGTATTATATGTATTTTAATGTTAAAGGGTGATGTAATTTAAGTTTCACTAGATTATGTATTTAGTTTAATGTAGCTTAACTTCAATATATATTTGTAATGACAAAGGAAAAGAGAATAGAAAGGTATGATAGTCTATGCTTATGAAATAGGTTGGTGCAGTTTAATTGCTAAGTTTGAATGTATATTTACTTGTGTTTTGCTTGTTGTGAACCAAGGCTCGGATGGCCTTGAGGTGGTTGAATGTTTGGACATGGTATTGGTCCACTTATATGCTGTCGCAGGTTTTACATCTCACCTAGAAACAGGGGAGACTCCGTCCGTTTTCCCTGAAAATTTATGCCCGGGTTTTGGTTTGGGTTGTGATAGATTGATTGTTAGAACTCCCGGTCTCGAGAGGGATCGGGGTGTCACAGCTAGTGCGTCACTCATGAGCATAAGGGTATTTCGATAAATGGCGGAGACATTTTTGAAATAGATAAGGAGGTTTATCAGTCCCTCATCAGTATGTGATTGTGAATTTAGAAGGTCACACACTAATAAGTATCATGAATAAATTCACCAGAAGCTTATATAATTTGGTAGGTGTCTTTCAGGGGTTAAGAGTCATCTATGTTGGTATTTGGGCCAAAAGTGTAGTTTTGTAAAGTTTTGGGGTCAAATTTATAATTACCAAAACTTTTGGGCCAAACCGTAATTATTGAAAAGTAGTTTCATATATTTATTCTAATAGAGATTAGA
The DNA here is from genome assembly GCF_023091745.1 of Budorcas taxicolor. Classification (NCBI taxonomy): domain Eukaryota; kingdom Metazoa; phylum Chordata; class Mammalia; order Artiodactyla; family Bovidae; genus Budorcas; species Budorcas taxicolor. Next base: position 19,003 of record NW_026292192.1, on the reverse strand, counting down.
ATGAGCAAAAATGATATATATATATATATATATATATATTGTGTGTGTGTGTGTGTGAGTGTGTGTGTGTGTGTGTGTGGTGTGTGTGTGTGTGTGTGTGTAATGATGATGAAATTTGAGAAATGCCACATCATCGTCTTAGTTGTCAAAAGGTGAATTGCAAATTAATGACTAGATAATTACATATGGCATATACATATAGAGATTGATGACTAGGATTGTCCATGTCATCAATCCTAGTAATTTGAATTTGAAATGAATGGATATGATTCACTTTTGAATAAAGACAAAAGAATCTTGACCATTGCTTTTGATGATAAAACCTTTTTGCTAAGTGTCGAGAGAGAATAAAGTTACCTTTTGATTGTAAAGATTACAATCCTAAGATTTGCATGGCTTTTACTTTAGAAGAAAACAATTTTGATTGGCTATCTATTAAAGTAACTTTATATTATTATATATATATATATATATATATATATATATATATATAATAATAATAATAATAATAAATAATAATAATAAAGATGACAACCTTCTCTCTCCATCCACTTGCATTTTTGGCAAAGCCATGGAGGAGAGAGAAGATGATCATCTTTGCCATCTAATGCTAATCATTAAGATCAAAAGGCTTGGATGGCTTCTTATCAAAAGGTGATAATTGTGATTGGTCACCTATTATGATAGATTATAATAATATATGACGATGGAAATTTCTCTCTCATGTGACGCCTCTCACTCACACAACATAACCAACCAAGAAAGCAAAGAGAACTTCAATTATTCTTATGCTAGTTTCGGCCATTGCCAAATAGAATGGAGAAGTTTTATGTTTTGCTTTTTAATACTCATATATAGTTTCAAACTTGAAGGTACTACTGGCACATTCAATCTTCAAGTGTTGGTTGAGCTTTGGATACTTGGTGGACTAACTAGGACCTTCAAGTTAGAAGGATTCAAAGGCTTGTCACCATTCTCCATCTTCTCCAAAGTGATCTACAAATGAGGTATACCTATGAACCTCTCTATTTGTATATGTATAGTTGATATATATATAGCTTGTGTTGATAGTCAATGGGTATAATAGAAAGTTAGCATGTTGATCCTTGTTACAATTCTTGAAAAAAAATTATTGTTAGCCTCTGTATGTTTCAGCTATACCAAGGTGTCCATGCATAACTTTTCGATCTTGAAACCAACTTATGATTATGTTATGACATGATAACTTATGTTGGCTAGTGCTTTCAAGTAGTATCAGAGCCATGTTTATATATCCATTGATTATCAAATGTTGGTCATGTGTTTTTAACCCTATGGCCGAATATCAGCTTGTAGATTTGCAAGTTTTTGATGTTAAGACTTTAGCCTACACACTTACCATGTTCAAATCTAGTTTAGATCTTTGATTGATAATATAGATCTTGGATATTATATGTGTGTATATATCTTGGCTTGAACTTGCTTACTACACCTATATAAGTGAGATGGCAGAAAATCACTGTGGTTTATTGATGATTTGTCCTTTTATTAAAAGTTCTAAGTTTGTGAAGATAAATGAAGATTTGATCTTTGCTTGTTGACCTTAGACTTGGATAAGTAGACTATCTTAAAATGTTAACAATGGTACTTCTTTAAAAGGTCCTTTTTGTATAATTATAAAGTCAAAAAGTTTTGAAAAGTCAAGTCTTTCCCTTTTATTGGGTTGGCTGAAAATTCTCTTGGATGTAGGAGATTGATTTTGCTTTTTATATAAAAGATGATAGTAGTTGCCTTGAAGTCCTTAAAAGTATATGTCTATTATATGCATGTGTTGAAATGAAACTTTAAAAGATAGTTTTAAACTTATTTTATATGATCATGCATATAAATTGAATTAAGGACTACTTGATGATTAAAAGTGTTTAATAGTCAAGAATGCAACTCATCTATGTGTCTTGAAATAGCAAAATATTTTTCACATAATTGAAGGCCTTTATGTTCTAATCTTGAAATTAGAAATTATCTATTGAGTAGTATTAGAAATTTTTTAAATTTAAGAAAGTTAAAAGTTATTATATGTTGATATAATGTCTTTTGATAGACTATTGGGCTAAAATAAATGTACGTAGGCCAATGAGACATATGGATTTAGGCTTGGTGCCCTTATGTGCATGTTTATAGATTTAATTTTAGCCTAATTGGGCCACTTTATGTGTTTTGGGCCATAGACTTGTGTTTTCTTTAAAGTTTTGGGCTTGCATGTGATTGTCATTAATTATAAAGGGTTTATGAATTAATGAGCCATTATGATTTGTATTAATGAAAGGTGTTTTTCAAGAAAATGAAATAAGTATAGATAGGTTTAATTTTTCATGATGATGAGTTAATTAGACTTATATGCTAACTTATTATATGTGGATTATTATATACTTGATATGAGTAATCATGCATATATCTTTATCTTGGAAATGATGAATTTGATCATGGATTTGGGCTTTAAGAACAATTGTTATTGGGTTGTAATATGAGACATAAGTCTCAATTTATTTCTTGTCATTTGAAAGAATTATGTAGTGAAGACTTTTATGTAATTCTTCAAAAGAAACTTGAAAGAAGCCCAATGGACTTTTCCAAGAAGTTGGAGGCCCAATGGACTTTTCTAAGGAGTTGGAGGCCCAATGAAGATTTCAAAGTGTTGAAGATCTTTTAAATAGAATAATTTTATTTCTTCAAGCCCAAAAGTCAAGCCCTTGATCGGCCATTCATTATCTTTTCAATCATACTATTTAAATTGCTATAATTGTGATTATTAGCTTAATAGTATGTAGAATGCTTATTGATTTGATGAGATTGTATAAACTCCCTACGTGCAAATGAATATTAGATTTTCAATAAACTGTAAAAGGGGTTTTATCGTAGTCCTCCGCATCCTAGGATTTTAATAAGACCTAGATGAATACAATCATTCTTACCCAAAGGTAAATGATATGTTATCAAAGTAAGTTTATTAAAATCGCTAGAATGAAACATTGAGATGTTGGTAATCTTCCAAAATCTAATGGCCAACATAGCCACAAAGGTTTGAGGTTATTGATTCAATTTGTCAGATAACTAAGCAATGGCAGGTCCAATCTAACTAGATCACTTAATCAACATAGCCACAAAGGTTTGAGAGCAAAGTGATTTAGGGACTAAAGTAGACCATACCTCATTTAGAGAAAAAGACAACAAAGAGTTGTTGACCTTTGGTATTCATGTTTCAACATAGCCACAAAGGTTTGAGAAATATGTCTGATCATAGGAACTTGGTCATTCTACTTAAAGTCTTCTCATAGATTCATGTTTTCTCATGAAGGGAGTATGAGCATTTAAAACAAATAGTGGGAGTAGCTATTTTATTTTACAATTTAATAGCATTGTATATATTCTTGCTAGCCTGCAATCTTACTTTCTGTTATATTTACTTTTTCTGCAGTTTATATGGCTTCATTCATAAATTCTATTATATCCATCCTTAATCATGATTATTTAGTTGGATCAAACTTTGAGAAATAGTACAAAAGTTTAAGAGTAGTCCTCCAATTTGAGAGAATTGAGTATATTGTGGATGGTCCCGACATTTGCTCCTATAAATGAGACTGCGTCCGAGACCAACAAGATTACTTACTATAAATGGGTCCAGGATGACATGTGTACTAGGGGATACATTATTTCATGAATGAGCGATGATCTGCGTCGATTCTATAAGGGGCTGCCTCATTCCATAGATATCATTCATTGTTTGAAGGTATCCATTGGCGAGCACAGTCAGTCCATGAGATTTTAGTTGACCCGTGAGCTTTTTAGTATGAGACTTGAAGAAGGGGGTGATGTGAGCCAGCACTGCCTCAGGATAATTTACCTGGTAACTCAGCTGGAGGTTGCGTTGGTTTCATCATGGACCCCTGGCTTCAGGTGCACTTGATCTTGTAGTCTCTTCCATCATCCTACTTTCTCTTCATCTTGGACTTATACATACATAGAATTGAGATCACCCTGAATGAGTTGCCAGATATTCTGACTAGTTGGCAGAATCATGATTTGGGTGTAGGACCCGATCCTTATGTTGAGTCTTACTCTTTCTGCGGCTGAGCCCAGCCAAAACAAAAACAGAAGAAGTAGGAGGATGAGACATAAGAGAGTAGAGTTGTGGCATTCTTACCAGGAGATCTCTCATCTGGAGGGAATTGAGTAATAGACCCCGTTTATGCATGATTTGGTTGTTATGGATTGACTTGGTATGCGATCCCAATTTTGAAAATGTTTATAAATGTTTTAGATTAGATTGAATGTTTCTTTAAATAGTAGTGACTATTATCAATCTTTTCTTACAATGGGTAATTTTGGAATTGATCCTTTGTAAGAAAGGATTGGCAGTTTGTATATCTTTCATTATAGTATGAAATGGTCGGAATGCGTATCAGAAGAAAGAATGACTTCAAACTTAAACATTTACATTTCATTGCTTAGCATTAATGAAATATCTAAATACCAAATCATACATATATTGTCTTTAGCTTTGAAATGGCCAAGAGTTAAAGACTTGAATACTTTTATGTCTATTCAAACGAGTTTGATAGATTAATTATTCTTTTTGACAAAAGAGTTTGTTCAAAAGTAATTGAATGAAATGGAGCTTATGAGTCTTGTCCAAGATATGGTAGGTTATAAAAGAAGATTAGAGAATGCATCTTATATCACCAAAATCTTTCAAATTGATTTTAAACTTACACCATGTTTTAATTCTATGGCTAAATAGAATTTAAACTCTTTCATGCATAGTTTCTTTAGAGAAAGGTAACTCTGATGAGATGGATAAAATGAAAATATAGAGATCATTTTCATTTATGAATAAAGGTAATATCTAAATTTATAAGAAAGGTTAGTAGGAGTTCATGCCTTTAACAAGTCTTGTGAATTTATGATACCTTTGTTCGCCAAGGTCCAATCAAATTTTATAACATGTTGTATTTCTTGGGCAAACCGATCATGTCTTGTAAGTGTCATAAGTACAATGATATGATTGATTGTTTTCTCATGACCTGTACACCTAGTCACGATCTTAAAGTTTTCTTTAAGATGGAAGAATCTAAGAAATTTTGGTCTCTAGTCTCTATGACAGGGTATCCGTCTTTTCTTGTAGATTTCTTTCTGACTATTAAGGGAAAGTTGCGAATGGTTTTTGCACCTAATCCTTTCGCTGTTTGCATTCTCCTTTAAATGCAATAGCAAGTACTTGGCACGATATGATGTAATGAGTTACATCATAGATATCGTAGAGAATACATATAAGTTCTATTGATCTTATTGTTATAATGATCTCTATATGAACTTTAACCCAGAAATTTAAGGTTATTGTAGTTGTAGTGAGGTTCTTAGTAAAGAATTCACTTAAAATGATAAGAATGTATTTAATGGATTTATGAATTATTGGAAAGAGTTCTGAATAATGATAAGTAATTGTTGTTATTTGAGCCAAGAACCTGCTTGACTTTTATGAGGCTTGGATATTATGTGGTTCTGTCTATTGATGGTAGCCGATATCATGTGATATGGTAACTATTATAGAGGTTTTATTGCACAAGCTTAAAAAAAACCCGATCTCATCAAGAGTCCGAACATGAGAAGAGTCAATTCAAGATTTTCTTTCTTGATAGAAAACGATATAACAGAATAAATTCCTATAGATGCTTCTATAGTTGACACACTAATTAGGTAAAGATAGTTACAGTTGATCACCATCTTGGATCCTATGGCTGATAGCACTAGTGCAAGTGGGAGATTGTTGGGGATATTCCACAATGCTATAATTTAAGATGACCTTATTAGGGTTTAATAAGAATATATTTATGTGTTTTATGCACTATGTCATTTGTAGGATGTTCATATTCTCCGCTTCAATATGAATATGTCTGTAATCCTTATCCGAGAAGAGAAATGTTCTAAAAGGGTTTATGATATTTCACATTTTCTCTTCGATATGATAAACATTGAGAATCAATTCATAGCCCTTTAGATTATTCAACCAGGACTAGAGTAATTGAGTATGGGTTATCATATGTTATTACGTTTGAATAACATAATGATGTTAATGTTAAAGGATGGCGTGCAAAGTGCCAAAACAACATGATGATGTGGACTAATAAACATATGAGTGATCGTCTACGTACGGATCATTGCATGTGACAATAAATAGTGAACTGCATGAGTTTAGGTTAATAGTTTACTTTTAGTTGAGAATTGTGCAAATTAATCCTCAGACTTGAGAGATTACGACTGCCGGTTATATCAGGGGCTAAATACTACGTCTAGACAATACTCGTCTTCCATAAGGTAGGTTACGGCATTTCGTGTTTTAGTCTTGTTGGAACACCCCCGATCCCTCTCGAGACCGGGGAGTTCTATCAATCAATCTATTCACAACCCAAATCCAAACCCGGGCAAAATTTTAGGGAAAGACGGATGGAGTCTCCCCTATTTCTAGGCAAAATATAAAACCTGCAATAGCAATTAAGTGGACTGATACCATGTCCAAACAGTCAACCACCCCAAGGCCATCCGAGCCTCGGTTCTCAACAATTAAACACAGCAAATATACATATTTCCAGGTACCCAAACAATTCTAACTCTTTTTCTTTAGACAATTACATATATGCAATGAAGTTAAACTATACTAACTAAATACATAAACTAGCTTATCATTCCACTTCAATAATCTAGTAAAACTTAAATTACATTCTGTTAACATTAAATACATACAATACATGAAACATACATCTTTGCTTCTTTGACAACTCAAGCCACATAGCACGCAAGACAACTCTTCATGCACGAACTTTCACACAGTCACGAACTTTCCAGCTAACATGACATTTCCTAAAATGTGGTGGTGAGGAGTGAGTATACTCAACACGTGTACTCAGTGAGGGTGAGACAGATATCGAGGTGGAGAGAAAGAAGATCGTGCAATGCAAATAGGTACAGTTAAGCAATATAATTAATAAGAAGGCATTCATATAGACGACAATACAATAAACAATTAAAGAAAACATTAACACAACCATTCAAAGCTATACCACACTTTGAAGGCTATGGTTCACTCAAACGAGCAATGTACCGATCATGATTTCAATGACTTTAACGATGACGCGCCGGCTCACCCACCTTATAACTTCCATTTAGAGTACTCCGGACATACTCTGTCAATTCTACGACCCAAAACTCCCTGGGCGGCAACCCAAACGAGAAAGGGAATAGGACACGGAGCTAGAGCAACCAACACTGGCAACCCGAGGCTACCCAGAGAGGCCCATCACTCACGCGCCTGACACTTATACAATGCAATACGAGATATATAACGATAATCGAGTAAGGCACTGAAGTGCAGGTTAGTAACAACATGCGATACAATAAGCAATTACAATCAATAAAGTAACAAGAACAACACTAACAAGCATTATCAACAATCAACATACAATTCGATCATAACCAACTTTAACGAGCATAACAAGCAATAACAAGCATTCTACAAACATAACACTATGAAAACCAACAAAAACTCAAAACGATCCTAACTTTCAAAACGCTACTACTTTCAAACGAGCTATGAGTTTTGGAAACCAACTTCACCAATCCTCCTAAGTCACTATAAGGCACGTCTAAACACCCCGAAACCCTGCTTTACCTTAGAATTCCCGCAAAGCCCTAATTTCCCCCTTTGCTCGTTTGAACTACCGCTACCCTAACCAAACACCCAACCAACGCTATAACCACACCAAAAGTGCTTCCATGGCCTCCCGAGATAATGCCATCACACAAATCGAGGAAACGCTAATCTCGACCTAAATGACCCCAACTTGTACCAAGGTATTTTTCTCCTTTTTTCCATTACGCAACCCAAACAAATCATGCATTTAGGCATTCTAGCATATCTAGCATCTTTTCACATCAATAGAACGCATAACGGAGCAACTTCATTGAAACGGGGGTTTACTATTCGTAATTTACTATTCAATTATCAATTTAAATTTCAATTTCGATATTCAACCACAGAAAATGCTAAAAAGCTATAAATACATGTTCTACAATTGCTAGGGAACATTCTTCAAGCATCAAAACGAATTAAATAACAATCTATGGCTAAAACCCAAAAATTAAAGTTTATATACAACATTTTCAAATGCGCAAATAAGGATGAAACCCTCACCTGGGACGCTCCTAGATGCAAGGAAAACCACGCTGGATGCCTCGGAAACAACCCCGTGCAAGCTCACGCGAAGATTTGAAGATTTGAAGGTTGAAATCTTTTTTTTCTTTTCCTCTATGGTTTCGGTTTTCCCCTTTGTTTTTCAGCTTTGAATTGTTTTTTTCTTTTGTTTTTTTTATGCTCAAAAGATGATAACTTAAGGTCAAATGGTCAAGGCTTGGTCAATGCTAACTAAGTTGGTCAAAGCTAGTTCATTTTTTGCATTTTAAGCTTAAAACAACTAACACAATTTCAATTCTAGTTAATAACAACTAAAACACTAAAATTAAAACACTAAATACTAGCTTTCACTATTTGCTGAGGACTAAAAAATACTCTCTAGCTACCTCTCTCGATATGCTATGCACAAAACGATGAAGAATGTATAACACCTAAATATTATGGAATATAATATGAAAATAATGCTAGAAATGAATGTTTAACTAAAAATAAATACGAAATTCAATGCTAACATTCAAGATGACACTTAATTAAATGCAATTAAATGCCATTAAATACATGCTGGGTTCGGGTTATCACATCCTTCCCGCCTTAAAACAATTGCGTCCTCGCAATTCTTCTTCCAATAGAACTCAACATCATCTGAAATCCAACTCTGACTAATCTTCATCAGCTGCTGAGCAAGTATATTAATCAAGATAACCAATAGGGAAGTTTAAGAAGAAATTCCAAGTAGTAATGCTGAATAAAGGCTCAAATGTTGACACCGCACAAGAATCCCGTTGACACGAATACCGAAGAAGAATAAAATTCCAACCAAAAGCGCCGAGATAATACCAATAAAGAATAAAACAAAGATACTGTAGATAAAATCACATCACATATTAATGATAAGAAGAATACCGAATGAATACCCCATACACGAATCTCTAGTAGACGTTCAACTATTACTGCCCGAGAATTCCCAAGCAAGAAGCTAAATAAAGGCTCAAACAAAGGTTCCATCCAGAGGTCCAAAGAAGTACCCCGCTGGTCATGAATTTCATAGAAGAATTCCATGTTAAGAGTGCTGAAGAAAATACTAAGAAACCCAATCAAATATACTTCAAAAGTTCCAAAGAAGTCTTCCAAATAATAACCCCTTAGGACAACCAATTAGATTCCGAGTATCGCTATCAAATGCTGAAAAGAATGTCAAAGGGAATAGCAGAGAAAATATAATGTGCCCAATAAGACAATCAAGTTGAATAACAAATATAGTTTCCCAGATAGAAGAAAACCCTAAAGAAAATACCGAGCTGATGCACAATATACAAAACCAAACTCTGAGGCCTCTTCACTGTTTGCCAAGTGAGAACTTTATACAACTTACCACCAAGAAAGTCCAAAGTATTCCACAGCATACCATAAGAAATATGAGATAATAAGTCTGAACAAGATTCCAAGTGTAAAACTTCCAATAAGTGCCATCAAGGAAAGATACTAGTAGAATGCCCACTAAGAATTCTATAAAATGCCATTGAAGAATTTCCAATCAGGGATGCCAGTATCACACCAATAAAGACCAAGACACATATACCATAGATAATACTGTGCAGTAAGTCTGATTGAAATCCCAATAGCCAAGTCCACTGAGAAGTGCCAACAGAAGTCTCCAAAGAATATCCATTAAGAAAACCAAATAATGCCCCAGAGAACAACCAAATAAAATCCCAAGAGAAAGCTACTCTTCACAACTGTTAATCACAGAGGAGGACCTTAGAGATTCGCCAATAACCGAGCTCCAAAAGCAAACACCAATTCCCAAATCAAGGCTAGTCAAATACTACTTGTTCCCGTCAATCCATATAACTTGGAGGCCTGCTACTAACCACTTCTTTTCAGGGGAAGGAAGAAGTCTTTCTTACCATTTCAATAGGACATGTATGAATGCCAAGGTATCACATTTATACACATGTCTTAAACTATTATGCAAGCAAGTTTACAAAAGAGTTTATAAAACAGTTTATTCAACAAAGTCACTCAAGCACGACAATCAAGTCAAGCACAACATAATCAATTCAAATCATGACATAACCAATTCAAGACATTTCAATACACACATTACAAGCAATACTCCAAGTAAATAACAATTCACGAGATCAATTCGATTCACGATGCCAATTCGATAGGTCAATTCAATGCACAACTAGACACTTCACTTTACTTGAGAAACATTTAACACATAACACATAACTATATCACATAGGTGCATACATTCAAGTCAAGACACACAATCTCACATACAAGCATACACTTTCAAGACACACTTAACAAGCACACATTCAAGGATCACTACCCACCAGACCGAGGACCCTGTCCCGGCTTATGAGCTAGACAAGCTCTGATACCACCTGTAACACCCCGATCCCTCCCGAGATCGGGAGTTCTATCAATCAATCTATTCACAACCCAATTCCAAATCCGGGCAAAATTTTAGGGAAAGACGGACGGAGTCTCTATTGTTTCTAGGCAAAATGTAAAACCTGCAATAGCAATTAAGTGGACCGATACCATGTCCAAACATTCAACCACCCCAAGGCCATCCGAGCCTCGGTTCTCAACAATTAAACACAACAAATATACATATTTCCAGGTACCCAAACAATTCTAACTCTTTTTCTTTAGACAATTACATATATGCAATGAAGTTAAACTATACTAACTGAATACATAAACTAGCTTATCATTCCACTTCAATAATCTAGTAAAACTTAAATTACATTCCTTTTAACATCAAATACATACAATACATGAAACATACATCTTTGCATCTTTGACAACTCAAGCCACATAGCACGCAAGACAACTCTTCAAGCACGAACTTTCATACAGTCACGAACTTCCAGCTAACATGGCATTTCCTGAAATATGGTGGTGAGGAATGAGTATACTCAACATGTATACTCAGTGAGGGCGAGACAGATATCGAGGTGGAGAGAAAGAAGATCGTGCAATGCAAATAGGTACAGTTAAGCAATATAATCAATAAGAAGGCATTCAATATGGACGACAATACAATAAACAATTAAACAAAACATTAACATAACCATTCAAAGCTATACCACACTTTGAAGGCTATGGTTCACTCAAACGAGCAATATACCGATCATGATTTTGATTACTTTAACGATGACGCGCCGGCTCACCCACCTTATAACTTCCATTTAGAGTACTCCAGACATACTCTATCAATTCTACGACCCAAAACTCCCTGGGCGGAAACCCAAACGAGAAAGGGAATAGGACACGGAGCTAGAGCAACCAACACTGGCAACCCGAGGCTACCCAGAGAGGCCCATCACTCATGCGCCTGACACTTATGCAATACAATATGAGATATATAACAATAATCGAGTAAGGCACTGAAGTGTAGCTTAGTAACAACATGCGATACAATAAGCAATTACAATCAATAAAGTAACAAGAACAACACTAACAAGCATTATCAACAATCAACATACAATTCGATCATAACCAACTTTAACAAGCATAACAAGCAATAACAAGCATTCTACAAGCATAACACTATGAAAACCAACAAAAACTCAAAACGATTCCAACTTTCAAAATGCTACTACTTTCAAACGAGCTACGAGTTTTGGAAACCGACTTCACCAATTCTCCTAAGTCACTATAAGGCACGTCTAAAGACCCCGAAACCCTGCTTTACCCTAGAATTCCCGCAAAGCCCTAATTTTCCCCTTTGCTCGTTTGAACTACCGCTACCCTAACCAAACACCCAACCAACGCCATAACCATACCAAAAGTACTTCCAAGGCCTCTCGAGACAATGCCATCACACAAATCGAGGAAATGCTAATCTCGACCTAAACGACCCCAACTTGTACCAAGGTATTTTTCTCCTTTTTTCCATTACACAACCCAAACAAATCATGCATTTAGGCAATCTAGCATATCTAGCATCTTTTCACATCAATAGAACGCATAACGGAGCAACTTCATTGAAACGGGGGTTTACTATTCGTAATTTACTATTCAATTATCAATTTAAATTTCAATTTCGATATTCAACCACAGAAAATGCTAAAAAGCTATAAATACATGTTCTACAATTGCTAGGGAACATTCTTCAAGCATCAAAACGAATTAAATAACAATCTACGGCTAAAACCCAAAAATTAAAGTTTATATACAACATTTTCAAATGCGCAAATAAGGATGAAACCCTCACCTGAGACACTCCTAGACGCAAGGAAAACCACACTGGATGCCTCGAAAACAACCCCGTGCAAGCTCACGCGAAGATTTGAAGATTTGAAGGTTGAAATCTTTTTTTTCTTTTCCTCTATGGTTTCGGTTTTCCCCCTTTGTTTTTCAGCTTTGAATTGTTTTTTTCTTTTGTTTTTTTTATGCTCAAAAGATGATAACTTAAGGTCAAATGGTCAAGGCTTGGTCAATGCTAACTAAGTTGGTCAAAGCTAGTTCATTTTGTGCATTTTAAGCTTAAAACAACTAACACAATTTCAATTCTAGTTAATAACAACTAAAACACTAAAATTAAAACACTAAATACTAGCTTTCACTATTTGCTGAGGACTAGAAAACACTCTCTAGCTACCCCTCTCGATATGCTATGCACAAAACGATGAAGAATGTATAACACCTAAATATTATGAAATATAATATGAAAATAATGCTAGAAATGAATGTTTAACTAAAAATAAATATGAAATTCAATGCTAATATTCAAGATGACACTTAATTAAATGCAATTAAATGCCATTAAATGCATGCCGGGTTCGGGTTATCACACTTGTAGTATGAATCGACAGGTAATTGTCAAGAAGGATCTGTTAGCTTCTGGCATGAGATGATGTCCTATGATATCTGAGATCGGTTGGCAAATGAGGAGGTCCTTGGCCAAGGCAAGTATGAAGTGATGGAAATGAGTTTTTCCATGGTAGTCATCTCTCACTTCACCGATTCAGATTTATACATATAGTTGTTTTGTGATGGTCAGTTAACGTCACATTTTCGTCACAAAAAGGCATTTGTGACGAAATTGTGACGAAATTTAAGTTGTCGCTAAACAATGGTGTGGCAAAATAAATTTTCATCACATTTTTGTTGCAATGTGACGAATTTACGACGATTTAGAAAGCTGAAACTTTTCGTAGCAAATTCGTCTCAATGTGACTAATTTGCTACGAACTATGATTGTCGGTAAATCGTGGCAAACATTTCGTGGTAATATCGTGGCCGAATGTTGTCACAAATGTTTCATCGCAAATGCGTCCCAAACTATTTTTGTCACAAAATCGTGGCAATTTTCAAATTATGTTCGTCATAAAAGTGTGGCTAGATTTCATTTCTGTTGTCTCAAATTTGTGACAATGTTGAAACTACTTTCGTCATAAAATCGTGGCAATTTTCAAATTATGTTCGTCACAAAAGCGTGGCTAGATTTATTTCTTTTGTCATAAATCTGTGACAATGTTGAAACTATTTTCATCACAAAATCGTCGCAATTTTCAAATTATTGTCATCACAAATTTGCGACAATGTTGAAACTGTTTTCATCACAAAATCGTGACAATTATCAAATTGTTTTCGTCACAAATTCGTGGCAATTTTCAAATCCACTATTCTGATATTACTTGTAATATCATCTTGTTTGTCCTGCTAAATTATAAAATAACATTCATAATTGAATCTCATTAATTTTTGAAGGCAACCCTATAATTAAATCTCAAATAATTATACAACCTACACAATCATTCAAATGAACACAAATCTACACAAAAGTAGTTAAATATACATAATAGCCACCATTCAACAAAATTACCTTCTTCAAACATACATTCTAAAAAGAAATACTAAATGTACATCTATCATACCATGACCTTATAGATCTTATTGGGCATCACCGTTTTGCTGTTCTGAGGGAGACTAAGATTGATTTGGATGCAGTTGGGCTAGATGCGGCAACAATTAGGTCAACTGAGCGATCTGTTGCTGAAACTTTCTAAATTGCTCGTTTTGCTGTGTAATCAATTCAGCCCTTAAATTTGATGTTGCCCTATTGATGGTTTCTTGCATTTCTTGCTGTGTAATCAATCGTCCTGCTCTAGCTGATCCACTTACTGCCTGGTAAAACAATGCATCACAGTCAATAGGCAGTGCAATCGGATCTCCTTGCGATGACGTTGTGGCCTGCTCAACCAATTCTTTGTACTTGGCCGGCAATTAATACGTAATTATTGTTATTTTACTTTAATGTTAATTATTAATCATGGAATAAGTTCAAATAAATATATGACATACCATGGTTTCTTCAGCATTAGGGTCAGAGTATGGACCATCGACGTCTTTCCTATGAACTTTTTCAAACACATCTGCCCTCGTCACCGGTCCCTCCGATTTTGATTCCTATAGAAGCATTTATCAAATAACAATTCCTAAATTAAATATTTAATTATCATATAGAAATACAATTTAAATAAGTAGTTTAACACTTACCAATCTTCTATTGACCCCGTGAAATGGGAAACAACCAGCATAATGTGGAGACGGCTTACTCAATCTGTTTTTTTTGCTTGTCTCTGACCTCTTCCTCCATGCATCTGTGTTCCAGTGTTGACATAGTCCCTCCCATACACTGTCACTCAACCAACTAGGCTTAATTTTTTCCTTTTTTTCTGTTTCACGACCCCTATAGAAGAGGCCCTGTAACCGAGTATTCACGTTTTTAAAAAATAACCGGCGGATGACTGGTTCATCAAAGGGGTACCACTTGTACAATCTCTACAGTCATATATTAAGTATTAGTAATACAACTTATATATTGACACGGTATAGGAAACTAAAATATATATATGAAATTAATTTCATATACTTTAGTACCTGAAAAGAGATGAACCATCTCTCTTTAACATCAACTGGAATTGCACCCATCTCGTCCAAGGCTCGTTGAACCCGGAATTTAATATATTGGTGACCTCTCGTGCCACCCTGACTGGTATCCATCTACAATTACTAAAAGATACAAAAGTATACTAACAATTGTAATGAAAAAAATAAACAAAATAATGTACATAATATATAAAATTGTACTTAATGTTCTCATACTCGCCTGAATATATCGTCATGTGTATGCGTCTATCAATATACCATACAGTGTACGCCTCCAAAGATGGGAATCCATATTCTTGCCAAACCTCTAAATGTACTCCAGCAGTCCATCGTTGGGAAACAATTGAAGACTCCAGCTAGTTAGTAGTTGGTGTGGAACGGGCCATAGGCAGAGTCAACGTACAAACCATCTAAGTGTTGTGGCAAGCCCATGGATGAAGTAGTTGCCAGAGATTGATTATCGGTGGGTAAAGTGGATGAAGTAATTGTCAGAGATTGATCATCTGTGGGTCTAGCAATCTGTGAGATCAACCCTGGAGTACTCAATGGTATTGAAGTAGATGAAGTAGATGTTCGCCCAGCATCGAAGGATGAGTGGGATGTTTGTGCACCACCTAAATGTGCAATAGAGCGCTGCAACATTCCAGGAGGCACATATTTCCTAGCCGTACCTTTACCTTTATTTTTATTTGAAGATATGTCTGTTTTGAATAAAATCCAACTATCATTAAAGAATGTAGATCTACACATGCAATTTGAAAACATTACAATCATATTAAATGTTTATAAGTAGTATAAATACATTGAAATAATCCATTAAATGTAATTAACATTAATCATTAGCATTATCTTCATCGTCACTATTTTCATTTTCATCTTCGTCTTCGTCTTCACCTTCACTTTCACCTTCAACTTCTTGTTGTTGTTGATATTGTAACTCATTCAATTCCTCTTGCAATACCTCAATATTTTCAACTGGTTGGTGGCTTTAAGGTGTTAAGAGTCCTCAATATATATATATATAAGTGTTTATATATGTATATGAGTAATGATGATGTAATTTGTGAAATGCCACGTCATCATCTTAGTTGTCAAAAGGTGAAATTACAAATTAATGACTAGACAATTACATGTGGTATATGCATGTAGAGATTGATGACTAGGATTGTCCATGTCATTAATCCTAGTCATTTGAATTTGAAATGAATGGATAGGATTCATTTTTGAATAAAGACAAAAGGAACTTGACCATTGCTTTTGTTGATAAAGCCTTTTTGACAAGTGTCAAGAGAGATAATAAAGTTATCTTTGGATTATAATGATTACAATCCTAGGACTTGCATGGCTTTTACTTTAGAAGGAAGCAATTTTGATTGGCCACCTATTAAAGTAATATTATATATATGTTTAAATGAGCATATAATATATATTTAATAAAAGATGACAAACATTCTCTCTCCATCCACTTGCTTTTTCGGCCAAGGGTAGGAGGAGAGAGAAAGTTGTCATCTTGCTATCTAATGCTAATCATTAGGATCAAAAGGCTTGCATGGCTTTTGATTAAAAGGTGATAATATGATTGGTCACCTATTATGATGCATTATTATAATAAAGATGATAGCATTTTCTCTCACACATACAAGGCCTCTCACCACATGACATACATACCAATCAAAGAGCAAAAAAACTTCATCTCATTGCTTGCAAGTTTCGGCCATGGCTAGAAATACATGAGAGAAGTTTTTGTTTTGCTTGTTGCACACATACATAGTTTTAATAGCTTAGAGATATTACTAGTACACTATATCTTCTTGCGGTGGTTGATCTTTGGATGCTTTGTGGACTAACTAGGGCCTTCAAGTTAGAAGGATTCAAAAGCTTGTCACCAACCTCATCATCTTCAAAGAGATCTACAAGAGAGGTATACCTATGAACCTCTTTATTTCTATATGTATTGTTGATATATATGGCATGTGTTGATAAACAAAGGATGTAATAGAAAGTTAGCATGTTGATCCTATGTGACAAAACTTGTGAAATTTTGTTGATAGCCTATGTAGTTTCGGCTATGACTAGGTATCCATGCACAACTTTTGCGATCTTGAATCCAACTTATGATTTTGTTATGACATGATATCTTATGTTGGCCTAGCACTTTCAGTGGGATACTTGGTTTGGGTAGATTGTGCTTTGTAATTCAATAGGAACCAAACTTTGTTGATAGCCTACAAGAGAGGTTGTTTTGCACACCTATTGACTTGTAGATGCTTATAATGTGTTTAAATGCATTTCAAAGGTAATTGTGAGATTTTTGGTAAAGTTTTGTGAGAAATATGTAATTGACCCCTTTATGTTCATATAGTTAATTTCATGCTAACGCTTATATCTTAGTTGTTTTCGACGGCAACCTACTTTGTTGTCCCTTTATAAATGTTTCCCATAACTGTGAGACCTCGAATTTGCTCTTATTTGCAATTATGTGTTTTGACCTGTTTATATGTTATTTGAATTAAAATGTGATAATTATGTGATTATTACTTCTACTACATGATATCTGAGCATTCATGAAATTTTCATAAAAATCTGCATTGTCAATTTTATCGTCAATTTTTATGAATAGTATTTGAAGACACATCCGTTATAATTTTGAAACTGGTCTTTTAAATGTTTTAAAAACCTAGTCCATTGTTATTAGTAGACCTGTGTTTGATAGAAACTGATTCTAAAATGAATTAGGAATTTAAATGGATTTTTCATCTTCTTTTGCAAAAATAAACATTTTATTTTAACTATAAGTATATATATGCTTACAAATGCTTACATATATATGTTGTCAACTAGAAATATACTACTAAATATAGTATTTATAGTAGTTTACATATATACAAGCACAATAGTCTAAAACAACTCAAAACTAAAAAGATGACAACTTCGACTTAGCTTATTTTAGTTGACTTAGCATATATATACAATATACAATCATAACACACAATAAAAACAAGAAAAACACACTCAAAAACACTCACATTGCCATGAGCTCCATAGGAGAAAGGAGAGAAAATTTTCAAGGTTTTTCAAAGCAAATTTCTCTTAGAACACTCATTTTTAGGCCACAGCTTTTCATTCCGGGTTGGATTTTGCTTGTTGGGCACTTGTTCTACACATCTATAACCTAGATTTAGATCAAAGGTGAGAGAAAAATTTTAGATCTAGAAATGCTATTTCTTGTCAAATTTCTATAGTTGCATATTTTTCCGATATTCTATTAAATTGTCTTTATATTATTGCTTAGTAGTTGTCAAGGATCAGTTATTTGTATTTATAGCTATTTTGAACGGTAGTAGCATGTATTTCTAATTTTGGGGCATTAAAATTGATTTATTAGCTTATAGTTGAATAATTGTTGTTGTAGTGATTGGAATTGAATGGTTGTTGCTTCTATAAGCTTGTTAATTATTGTGTAGTAATGTTGTAATGCCGAATTTTCGATTTGAATGCCATAGCAAAAGTCCAAAAATTCAGCCTAGTGTACATTTCCATTTTAGCTTGTTGGGCTTATTTTGAGTGGCTTTTGGTTGGTTTCCGAGGGGGTTAATGTAGTTGCATGTGTGGTTGAGTGATAGGAAAAGGTTCGGGGGTTGTTTGATTAATAGATTGTAAGTTATGAATTTTAGAAGTTTGTGTAGTCTTTCTTTAAAATGCTTAAATGTTGTCTTAGTTGATTGGTTGTGGTTGTGTAGTTGTTTCTTGGATTGTTGTTGAGTAGGTTCGGGATTGAATACATGTTGAAATGTATGATAAGTTGGGTGGCCTACTTTGTCATCTAACTTGGGGTGTCTTAACTATTTAATTAAATGTTGAGTT
>NW_026292191.1:0-120135 GCF_023091745.1 Budorcas taxicolor | reverse complement strand
GGGACAGCCTCGAGGGAAAGCCACAGATCCCTTGATCCACATGACAGGAAGCGTGACACTACAGCTGCAGCTCGGGAGGAAAGCGCACGTGCATGCCCCCACTCGAGACGAGGCCTGACTCCCCTGGGGAGACTCAGAAGCACCCCAAGATCCATGGCAACACTGGAGAGGAATCCTCAGGTTCCGGCCCCGACTCCACACAAGGACTGAGGCCCCGGCATGGACGGGAGAGGAATCCCGAGGGGTCCCCTAGCAACTCGCATGGGGACTGGCCTTTCCTGAGGCCAACAGAGCGGGTCCCTGAGGTCCCCGCCGTAACTCGAGAAGACCTGCCGCAACTCGAGAAAATCCAGGAGGTTCTCCCCTCCAGGCGAGATGAGGCCCATTTCCGCTGAGGCGTCTCGAGGCTGATCACACCTCACCTCTGGAACTTCGAAAGGGTCCTTCACACCCTTGGTGCAAATCAAGAAGTTCCCCGAACTAGCCGTCTCCACTCGAGAGGAATCACGAGGGTCCCGCCCACATCCAGAGGAGCCCCGTTTCCGCCTCGTAGCTCGAGATGAGGGATCCTTTCCCTGCTTCGTCGGGAAAGAGTTCCCGGCGTTCCCGTCGCATCTCAAGAGGAGGCCCTCTCAACAGGAACGGCGAGAGGAACTCCAGGGTCGTGCCACCATTCCAAGAGTCCCCCAGATGTCTCAGTCCATTCAAGAGGAACCTCTTTGCCCTTCACCGGCTCGTCTTTCACGCCGAGGATCCACTCACACCAAGGTGGCACGTGGCACAGCCCTGTGGGAAAGCCTCGTGGGAAAGCCTCGAGGGACAGCCTCGAGGGAAAGCCACAGATCCCTTGATCCACGTGACAGGAAGCGTGACACTACTGCTGCAGCTCGGGAGGAAAGCGCACGTGCATGCCCCCACTCGAGACGAGGCCTGACTCCCCTGGGGAGACTAAGAAGCACCCCAAGATCCATGGCAACACTGGAGAGGAATCCTCAGGTTCCGGCCCCGACTCCACACAAGGACTGAGGCCCCGGCATGGACGGGAGAGGAATCCCGAGAGGTCCCCTAGCAACTCGCATGGGGACTGGCCTTTCCTGAGGCCACCAGAGCGGGTCCCTGCGGTCCCCGCCGTAACTCGAGAAGACCTGCCGCAACTCGAGAAAATCCAGGAGGTTCTCCCCTCCAGGCGAGATGCGGCCCATTTCCACTGAGGCGTCTCGAGGCTGATCACACCTCACCTCTGGAACTTCGAAAGGGTCCTTCACACCCTTGGTGCAAATCAAGAAGTTCCCCGACCTAGCCGTCTCCACTCGAGAGGAATCACGAGGGTCCCGCCCACATCCAGAGGAGCCCCGTTTCCGCCTCGTAGCTCGAGATGAGGGATCCTTTCCCTGCTTCGTCGGGAAAGAGTTCCCGGCGTTCCCGTCGCATCTCAAGAGGAGGCCCTCTCAACAGGAACGGCGAGAGGAACTCCAGGGTCGTGCCACCATTCCAAGAGTCCCCCAGATGTCTCAGTCCATTCCAGAGGAACCTCTTTGCCCTTCACCGGCTCGTCTTTCACGCCGAGGATCCACTCACACCAAGGTGGCACGTGGCACAGCCCTGTGGGAAAGCCTCGTGGGAAAGCCTCGAGGGACAGCCTCGAGGGAAAGCCACAGATCCCTTGATCCACGTGACAGGAAGCGTGACACTACTGCTGCAGCTCGGGAGGAAAGCGCACGTGCATGCCCCCACTCGAGACGAGGCCTGACTCCCCTGGGGAGACTCAGAAGCACCCCAAGATCCATGGCAACACTGGAGAGGAATCCTCAGGTTCCGGCCCCGACTCCACACAAGGACTGAGGCCCCGGCATGGACGGGAGAGGAATCCCGAGGGGTCCCCTAGCAACTCGCATGGGGACTGGCCTTTCCTGAGGCCACCAGAGCGGGTCCCTGAGGTCCCCGCCGTAACTCGAGAAGACCTGCCGCAACTCGAGAAAATCCAGGAGGTTCTCCCCTCCAGGCGAGATGAGGCCCATTTCCGCTGAGGCGTCTCGAGGCTGATCACACCTCACCTCTGGAACTTCGAAAGGGTCCTTCACACCCTTGGTGCAAATCAAGAAGTTCCCCGACCTAGCCGTCTCCACTCGAGAGGAATCACGAGGGTCCCGCCCACATCCAGAGGAGCCCCGTTTCCGCCTCGTAGCTCGAGATGAGGGATCCTTTCCCTGCTTCGTCGGGAAAGAGTTCCCGGCGTTCCCGTCGCATCTCAAGAGGAGGCCCTCTCAACAGGAACGGCGAGAGGAACTCCAGGGTCGTGCCACCATTCCAAGAGTCCCCCAGATGTCTCAGTCCATTCCAGAGGAACCTCTTTTCCCTTCACCGGCTCGTCTTTCCCGCCGAGGATCGACTCACACCAAGGTGGCACGTGGCACAGCCCTGTGGGAAAGCCTCGTGGGAAAGCCTCGAGGGACAGCCTCGAGGGAAAGCCACAGATCCCTTGATCCACGTGACAGGAAGCGTGACACTACTGCTGCAGCTCGGGAGGAAAGCGCACGTCCATGCCCCCACTCGAGACGAGGCCTGACTCCCCTGGGGAGACTCAGAAGCACCCCAAGATCCATGGCAACACTGGAGAGGAATCCTCAGGTTCCGGCCCCGACTCCACACAAGGACTGAGGCCCCGGCATGGACGGGAGAGGAATCCCGAGAGGTCCCCTAGCAACTCGCATGGGGACTGGCCTTTCCTGAGGCCACGAGAGCGGGTCCCTGAGGTCCCCGCCGTAACTCGAGAAGACCTGCCGCAACTCGAGAAAATCCAGGAGGTTCTCCCCTCCAGGCGAGATGAGGCCCATTTCCGCTGAGGCGTCTCGAGGCTGATCACACCTCCCCTCTGGAACTTCGAAAGGGTCCTTCACACCCTTGGTGCAAATCAAGAAGTTCCCCGACCTAGCCGTCTCCACTCGAGAGGAATCACGAGGGTCCCGCCCACATCCAGAGGAGCCCCGTTTCCGCCTCGTAGCTCGAGATGAGGGATCCTTTCCCTGCTTCGTCGGGAAAGAGTTCCCGGCGTTCCCGTCGCATCTCAAGAGGAGGCCCTCTCAACAGGAACGGCGAGAGGAACTCCAGGGTCGTGCCACCATTCCAAGAGTCCCCCAGATGTCTCAGTCCATTCCAGAGGAACCTCTTTGCCCTTCACCGGCTCGTCTTTCACGCCGAGGATCCACTCACACCAAGGTGGCACGTGGCACAGCCCTGTGGGAAAGCCTCGTGGGAAAGCCTCGAGGGACAGCCTCGAGGGAAAGCCACAGATCCCTTGATCCACGTGACAGGAAGCGTGACACTACTGCTGCAGCTCGGGAGGAAAGCGCACGTGCATGCCCCCACTCGAGACGAGGCCTGACTCCCCTGGGGAGACTCAGAAGCACCCCAAGATCCATGGCAACACTGGAGAGGAATCCTCAGGTTCCGGCCCCGACTCCACACAAGGACTGAGGCCCCGGCATGGACGGGAGAGGAATCCCGAGGGGTCCCCTAGCAACTCGCATGGGGACTGGCCTTTCCTGAGGCCACCAGAGCGGGTCCCTGAGGTCCCCGCCGTAACTCGAGAAGACCTGCCGCAACTCGAGAAAATCCAGGAGGTTCTCCCCTCCAGGCGAGATGAGGCCCATTTCCGCTGAGGCGTCTCGAGGCTGATCACACCTCACCTCTGGAACTTCGAAAGGGTCCTTCACACCCTTGGTGCAAATCAAGAAGTTCCCCGACCTAGCCGTCTCCACTCGAGAGGAATCACGAGGGTCCCGCCCACATCCAGAGGAGCCCCGTTTCCGCCTCGTAGCTCGAGATGAGGGATCCTTTCCCTGCTTCGTCGGGAAAGAGTTCCCGGCGTTCCCGTCGCATCTCAAGAGGAGGCCCTCTCAACAGGAACGGCGAGAGGAACTCCAGGGTCGTGCCACCATTCCAAGAGTCCCCCAGATGTCTCAGTCCATTCCAGAGGAACCTCTTTTCCCTTCACCGGCTCGTCTTTCCCGCCGAGGATCGACTCACACCAAGGTGGCACGTGGCACAGCCCTGTGGGAAAGCCTCGTGGGAAAGCCTCGAGGGACAGCCTCGAGGGAAAGCCACAGATCCCTTGATCCACGTGACAGGAAGCGTGACACTACTGCTGCAGCTCGGGAGGAAAGCGCACGTCCATGCCCCCACTCGAGACGAGGCCTGACTCCCCTGGGGAGACTCAGAAGCACCCCAAGATCCATGGCAACACTGGAGAGGAATCCTCAGGTTCCGGCCCCGACTCCACACAAGGACTGAGGCCCCGGCATGGACGGGAGAGGAATCCCGAGAGGTCCCCTAGCAACTCGCATGGGGACTGGCCTTTCCTGAGGCCACGAGAGCGGGTCCCTGAGGTCCCCGCCGTAACTCGAGAAGACCTGCCGCAACTCGAGAAAATCCAGGAGGTTCTCCCCTCCAGGCGAGATGAGGCCCATTTCCGCTGAGGCGTCTCGAGGCTGATCACACCTCCCCTCTGGAACTTCGAAAGGGTCCTTCACACCCTTGGTGCAAATCAAGAAGTTCCCCGACCTAGCCGTCTCCACTCGAGAGGAATCACGAGGGTCCCGCCCACATCCAGAGGAGCCCCGTTTCCGCCTCGTAGCTCGAGATGAGGGATCCTTTCCCTGCTTCGTCGGGAAAGAGTTCCCGGCGTTCCCGTCGCATCTCAAGAGGAGGCCCTCTCAACAGGAACGGCGAGAGGAACTCCAGGGTCGTGCCACCATTCCAAGAGTCCCCCAGATGTCTCAGTCCATTCCAGAGGAACCTCTTTTCCCTTCACCGGCTCGTCTTTCACGCCGAGGATCGACTCACACCAAGGTGGCACGTGGCACAGCCCTGTGGGAAAGCCTCGTGGGAAAGCCTCGAGGGACAGCCTCGAGGGAAAGACACAGATCCCTTGATCCACGTGACAGGAAGCGTGACACTACTGCTGCAGCTCGGGAGGAAAGCGCACGTGCATGCCCCCACTCGAGACGAGGCCTGACTCCCCTGGGGAGACTCAGAAGCACCCCAAGATCCATGGCAACACTGGAGAGGAATCCTCAGGTTCCGGCCCCGACTCCACACAAGGACTGAGGCCCCGGCATGGACGGGAGAGGAATCCCGAGGGGTCCCCTAGCAACTCGCATGGGGACTGGCCTTTCCTGAGGCCACCAGAGCGGGTCCCTGAGGTCCCCGTCGTAACTCGAGAAGACCTGCCGCAACTCGAGAAAATCCAGGAGGTTCTCCCCTCCAGGCGAGATGAGGCCCATTTCCGCTGAGGCGTCTCGAGGCTGATCACACCTCCCCTCTGGAACTTCGAAAGGGTCCTTCACACCCTTGGTGCAAATCAAGAAGTTCCCCGACCTAGCCGTCTCCACTCGAGAGGAATCACGAGGGTCCCGCCCACATCCAGAGGAGCCCCGTTTCCGCCTCGTAGCTCGAGATGAGGGATCCTTTCCCTGCTTCGTCGGGAAAGAGTTCCCGGCGTTCCCGTCGCATCTCAAGAGGAGGCCCTCTCAACAGGAACGGCGAGAGGAACTCCAGGGTCGTGCCACCATTCCAAGAGTCCCCCAGATGTCTCAGTCCATTCCAGAGGAACCTCTTTGCCCTTCACCGGCTCGTCTTTCACGCCGAGGATCGACTCACACCAAGGTGGCACGTGGCACAGCCCTGTGGGAAAGCCTCGTGGGAAAGCCTCGAGGGACAGCCTCGAGGGAAAGCCACAGATCCCTTGATCCACGTGACAGGAAGCGTGACACTACTGCTGCAGCTCGGGAGGAAAGCGCACGTGCATGCCCCCACTCGAGACGAGGCCTGACTCCCCTGGGGAGACTCAGAAGCACCCCAAGATCCATGGCAACACTGGAGAGGAATCCTCAGGTTCCGGCCCCGACTCCACACAAGGACTGAGGCCCCGGCATGGACGGGAGAGGAATCCCGAGAGGTCCCCTAGCAACTCGCATGGGGACTGGCCTTTCCTGAGGCCACCAGAGCGGGTCCCTGCGGTCCCCGCCGTAACTCGAGAAGACCTGCCGCAACTCGAGAAAATCCAGGAGGTTCTCCCCTCCAGGCGAGATGAGGCCCATTTCCACTGAGGCGTCTCGAGGCTGATCACACCTCACCTCTGGAACTTCGAAAGGGTCCTTCACACCCTTGGTGCAAATCAAGAAGTTCCCCGACCTAGCCGTCTCCACTCGAGAGGAATCACGAGGGTCCCGCCCACATCCAGAGGAGCCCCGTTTCCGCCTCGTAGCTCGAGATGAGGGATCCTTTCCCTGCTTCGTCGGGAAAGAGTTCCCGGCGTTCCCGTCGCATCTCAAGAGGAGGCCCTCTCAACAGGAACGGCGAGAGGAACTCCAGGGTCGTGCCACCATTCCAAGAGTCCCCCAGATGTCTCAGTCCATTCCAGAGGAACCTCTTTTCCCTTCACCGGCTCGTCTTTCCCGCCGAGGATCGACTCACACCAAGGTGGCACGTGGCACAGCCCTGTGGGAAAGCCTCGTGGGAAAGCCTCGAGGGACAGCCTCGAGGGAAAGCCACAGATCCCTTGATCCACGTGACAGGAAGCGTGACACTACTGCTGCAGCTCGGGAGGAAAGCGCACGTGCATGCCCCCACTCGAGACGAGGCCTGACTCCCCTGGGGAGACTCAGAAGCACCCCAAGATCCATGGCAACACTGGAGAGGAATCCTCAGGTTCCGTCCCCGACTCCACACAAGGACTGAGGCCCCGGCATGGACGGGAGAGGAATCCCGAGGGGTCCCCTAGCAACTCGCATGGGGACTGGCCTTTCCTGAGGCCACCAGAGCGGGTCCCTGAGGTCCCCGCCGTAACTCGAGAAGACCTGCCGCAACTCGAGAAAATCCAGGAGGTTCTCCCCTCCAGGCGAGATGAGGCCCATTTCCGCTGAGGCGTCTCGAGGCTGATCACACCTCCCCTCTGGAACTTCGAAAGGGTCCTTCACACCCTTGGTGCAAATCAAGAAGTTCCCCGACCTAGCCGTCTCCACTCGAGAGGAATCACGAGGGTCCCGCCCACATCCAGAGGAACCCCGTTTCCGCCTCGTAGCTCGAGATGAGGGATCCTTTCCCTGCTTCGTCGGGAAAGAGTTCCCGGCGTTCCCGTCGCATCTCAAGAGGAGGCCCTCTCAACAGGAACGGCGAGAGGAACTCCAGGGTCGTGCCACCATTCCAAGAGTCCCCCAGATGTCTCAGTCCATTCCAGAGGAACCTCTTTGCCCTTCACCGGCTCGTCTTTCACGCCGAGGATCGACTCACACCAAGGTGGCACGTGGCACAGCCCTGTGGGAAAGCCTCGTGGGAAAGCCTCGAGGGACAGCCTCGAGGGAAAGCCACAGATCCCTTGATCCACGTGACAGGAAGCGTGACACTACTGCTGCAGCTCGGGAGGAAAGCGCACGTGCATGCCCCCACTCGAGACGAGGCCTGACTCCCCTGGGGAGACTCAGAAGCACCCCAAGATCCATGGCAACACTGGAGAGGAATCCTCAGGTTCCGGCCCCGACTCCACACAAGGACTGAGGCCCCGGCATGGACGGGAGAGGAATCCCGAGAGGTCCCCTAGCAACTCGCATGGGGACTGGCCTTTCCTGAGGCCACCAGAGCGGGTCCCTGAGGTCCCCGCCGTAACTCGAGAAGACCTGCCGCAACTCGAGAAAATCCAGGAGGTTCTCCCCTCCAGGCGAGATGAGGCCCATTTCCGCTGAGGCGTCTCGAGGCTGATCACACCTCCCCTCTGGAACTTCGAAAGGGTCCTTCACACCCTTGGTGCAAATCAAGAAGTTCCCCGACCTAGCCGTCTCCACTCGAGAGGAATCACGAGGGTCCCGCCCACATCCAGAGGAGCCCCGTTTCCGCCTCGTAGCTCGAGATGAGGGATCCTTTCCCTGCTTCGTCGGGAAAGAGTTCCCGGCGTTCCCGTCGCATCTCAAGAGGAGGCCCTCTCAACAGGAACGGCGAGAGGAACTCCAGGGTCGTGCCACCATTCCAAGAGTCCCCCAGATGTCTCAGTCCATTCCAGAGGAACCTCTTTTCCCTTCACCGGCTCGTCTTTCACGCCGAGGATCGACTCACACCAAGGTGGCACGTGGCACAGCCCTGTGGGAAAGCCTCGTGGGAAAGCCTCGAGGGACAGCCTCGAGGGAAAGACACAGATCCCTTGATCCACGTGACAGGAAGCGTGACACTACTGCTGCAGCTCGGGAGGAAAGCGCACGTGCATGCCCCCACTCGAGACGAGGCCTGACTCCCCTGGGGAGACTCAGAAGCACCCCAAGATCCATGGCAACACTGGAGAGGAATCCTCAGGTTCCGGCCCCGACTCCACACAAGGACTGAGGCCCCGGCATGGACGGGAGAGGAATCCCGAGGGGTCCCCTAGCAACTCGCATGGGGACTGGCCTTTCCTGAGGCCACCAGAGCGGGTCCCTGAGGTCCCCGTCGTAACTCGAGAAGACCTGCCGCAACTCGAGAAAATCCAGGAGGTTCTCCCCTCCAGGCGAGATGAGGCCCATTTCCGCTGAGGCGTCTCGAGGCTGATCACACCTCCCCTCTGGAACTTCGAAAGGGTCCTTCACACCCTTGGTGCAAATCAAGAAGTTCCCCGACCTAGCCGTCTCCACTCGAGAGGAATCACGAGGGTCCCGCCCACATCCAGAGGAGCCCCGTTTCCGCCTCGTAGCTCGAGATGAGGGATCCTTTCCCTGCTTCGTCGGGAAAGAGTTCCCGGCGTTCCCGTCGCATCTCAAGAGGAGGCCCTCTCAACAGGAACGGCGAGAGGAACTCCAGGGTCGTGCCACCATTCCAAGAGTCCCCCAGATGTCTCAGTCCATTCCAGAGGAACCTCTTTGCCCTTCACCGGCTCGTCTTTCACGCCGAGGATCCACTCACACCAAGGTGGCACGTGGCACAGCCCTGTGGGAAAGCCTCGTGGGAAAGCCTCGAGGGACAGCCTCGAGGGAAAGCCACAGATCCCTTGATCCACGTGACAGGAAGCGTGACACTACTGCTGCAGCTCGGGAGGAAAGCGCACGTGCATGCCCCCACTCGAGACGAGGCCTGACTCCCCTGGGGAGACTCAGAAGCACCCCAAGATCCATGGCAACACTGGAGAGGAATCCTCAGGTTCCGGCCCCGACTCCACACAAGGACTGAGGCCCCGGCATGGACGGGAGAGGAATCCCGAGAGGTCCCCTAGCAACTCGCATGGGGACTGGCCTTTCCTGAGGCCACCAGAGCGGGTCCCTGCGGTCCCCGCCGTAACTCGAGAAGACCTGCCGCAACTCGAGAAAATCCAGGAGGTTCTCCCCTCCAGGCGAGATGAGGCCCATTTCCACTGAGGCGTCTCGAGGCTGATCACACCTCACCTCTGGAACTTCGAAAGGGTCCTTCACACCCTTGGTGCAAATCAAGAAGTTCCCCGACCTAGCCGTCTCCACTCGAGAGGAATCACGAGGGTCCCGCCCACATCCAGAGGAGCCCCGTTTCCGCCTCGTAGCTCGAGATGAGGGATCCTTTCCCTGCTTCATCGGGAAAGAGTTCCCGGCGTTCCCGTCGCATCTCAAGAGGAGGCCCTCTCAACAGGAACGGCGAGAGGAACTCCAGGGTCGTGCCACCATTCCAACAGTCCCCCAGATGTCTCAGTCCATTCCAGAGGAACCTCTTTTCCCTTCACCGGCTCGTCTTTCCCGCCGAGGATCGACTCACACCAAGGTGGCACGTGGCACAGCCCTGTGGGAAAGCCTCGTGGGAAAGCCTCGAGGGACAGCCTCGAGGGAAAGCCACAGATCCCTTGATCCACGTGACAGGAAGCGTGACACTACTGCTGCAGCTCGGGAGGAAAGCGCACGTGCATGCCCCCACTCGAGACGAGGCCTGACTCCCCTGGGGAGACTCAGAAGCACCCCAAGATCCATGGCAACACTGGAGAGGAATCCTCAGGTTCCGTCCCCGACTCCACACAAGGACTGAGGCCCCGGCATGGACGGGAGAGGAATCCCGAGGGGTCCCCTAGCAACTCGCATGGGGACTGGCCTTTCCTGAGGCCACCAGAGCGGGTCCCTGAGGTCCCCGCCGTAACTCGAGAAGACCTGCCGCAACTCGAGAAAATCCAGGAGGTTCTCCCCTCCAGGCGAGATGAGGCCCATTTCCGCTGAGGCGTCTCGAGGCTGATCACACCTCCCCTCTGGAACTTCGAAAGGGTCCTTCACACCCTTGGTGCAAATCAAGAAGTTCCCCGACCTAGCCGTCTCCACTCGAGAGGAATCACGAGGGTCCCGCCCACATCCAGAGGAACCCCGTTTCCGCCTCGTAGCTCGAGATGAGGGATCCTTTCCCTGCTTCGTCGGGAAAGAGTTCCCGGCGTTCCCGTCGCATCTCAAGAGGAGGCCCTCTCAACAGGAACGGCGAGAGGAACTCCAGGGTCGTGCCACCATTCCAAGAGTCCCCCAGATGTCTCAGTCCATTCCAGAGGAACCTCTTTGCCCTTCACCGGCTCGTCTTTCACGCCGAGGATCGACTCACACCAAGGTGGCACGTGGCACAGCCCTGTGGGAAAGCCTCGTGGGAAAGCCTCGAGGGACAGCCTCGAGGGAAAGCCACAGATCCCTTGATCCACGTGACAGGAAGCGTGACACTACTGCTGCAGCTCGGGAGGAAAGCGCACGTGCATGCCCCCACTCGAGACGAGGCCTGACTCCCCTGGGGAGACTCAGAAGCACCCCAAGATCCATGGCAACACTGGAGAGGAATCCTCAGGTTCCGGCCCCGACTCCACACAAGGACTGAGGCCCCGGCATGGACGGGAGAGGAATCCCGAGAGGTCCCCTAGCAACTCGCATGGGGACTGGCCTTTCCTGAGGCCACCAGAGCGGGTCCCTGCGGTCCCCGCGTAACTCGAGAAGACCTGCCGCAACTCGAGAAAATCCAGGAGGTTCTCCCCTCCAGGCGAGATGAGGCCCATTTCCGCTGAGGCGTCTCGAGGCTGATCACACCTCACCTCTGGAACTTCGAAAGGGTCCTTCACACCCTTGGTGCAAATCAAGAAGTTCCCCGACCTAGCCGTCTCCACTCGAGAGGAATCACGAGGGTCCCGCCCACATCCAGAGGAGCCCCGTTTCCGCCTCGTAGCTCGAGATGAGGGATCCTTTCCCTGCTTCGTCGGGAAAGAGTTCCCGGCGTTCCCGTCGCATCTCAAGAGGAGGCCCTCTCAACAGGAACGGCGAGAGGAACTCCAGGGTCGTGCCACCATTCCAAGAGTCCCCCAGATGTCTCAGTCCATTCCAGAGGAACCTCTTTTCCCTTCACCGGCTCGTCTTTCCCGCCGAGGATCGACTCACACCAAGGTGGCACGTGGCACAGCCCTGTGGGAAAGCCTCGTGGGAAAGCCTCGAGGGACAGCCTCGAGGGAAAGCCACAGATCCCTTGATCCACGTGACAGGAAGCGTGACACTACTGCTGCAGCTCGGGAGGAAAGCGCACGTGCATGCCCCCACTCGAGACGAGGCCTGACTCCCCTGGGGAGACTCAGAAGCACCCCAAGATCCATGGCAACACTGGAGAGGAATCCTCAGGTTCCGGCCCCGACTCCACACAAGGACTGAGGCCCCGGCATGGACGGGAGAGGAATCCCGAGGGGTCCCCTAGCAACTCGCATGGGGACTGGCCTTTCCTGAGGCCACCAGAGCGGGTCCCTGAGGTCCCCGCCGTAACTCGAGAAGACCTGCCGCAACTCGAGAAAATCCAGGAGGTTCTCCCCTCCAGGCGAGATGAGGCCCATTTCCGCTGAGGCGTCTCGAGGCTGATCACACCTCACCTCTGGAACTTCGAAAGGGTCCTTCACACCCTTGGTGCAAATCAAGAAGTTCCCCGACCTAGCCGTCTCCACTCGAGAGGAATCACGAGGGTCCCGCCCACATCCAGAGGAGCCCCGTTTCCGCCTCGTACCTCGAGATGAGGGATCCTTTCCCTGCTTCGTCGGGAAAGAGTTCCCGGCGTTCCCGTCGCATCTCAAGAGGAGGCCCTCTCAACAGGAACGGCGAGAGGAACTCCAGGGTCGTGCCACCATTCCAAGAGTCCCCCAGATGTCTCAGTCCATTCCAGAGGAACCTCTTTTCCCTTCACCGGCTCGTCTTTCCCGCCGAGGATCGACTCACACCAAGGTGGCACGTGGCACAGCCCTGTGGGAAAGCCTCGTGGGAAAGCCTCGAGGGACAGCCTCGAGGGAAAGCCACAGATCCCTTGATCCACGTGACAGGAAGCGTGACACTACTGCTGCAGCTCGGGAGGAAAGCGCACGTGCATGCCCCCACTCGAGACGAGGCCTGACTCCCCTGGGGAGACTCAGAAGCACCCCAAGATCCATGGCAACACTGGAGAGGAATCCTCAGGTTCCGGCCCCGACTCCACACAAGGACTGAGGCCCCGGCATGGACGGGAGAGGAATCCCGAGAGGTCCCCTAGCAACTCGCATGGGGACTGGCCTTTCCTGAGGCCACGAGAGCGGGTCCCTGAGGTCCCCGCCGTAACTCGAGAAGACCTGCCGCAACTCGAGAAAATCCAGGAGGTTCTCCCCTCCAGGCGAGATGAGGCCCATTTCCGCTGAGGCGTCTCGAGGCTGATCACACCTCACCTCTGGAACTTCGAAAGGGTCCTTCACACCCTTGGTGCAAATCAAGAAGTTCCCCGACCTAGCCGTCTCCACTCGAGAGGAATCACGAGGGTCCCGCCCACATCCAGAGGAGCCCCGTTTCCGCCTCGTAGCTCGAGATGAGGGATCCTTTCCCTGCTTCGTCGGGAAAGAGTTCCCGGCGTTCCCGTCGCATCTCAAGAGGAGGCCCTCTCAACAGGAACGGCGAGAGGAACTCCAGGGTCGTGCCACCATTCCAAGAGTCCCCCAGATGTCTCAGTCCATTCCAGAGGAACCTCTTTGCCCTTCACCGGCTCGTCTTTCACGCCGAGGATCGACTCACACCAAGGTGGCACATGGCACAGCCCTGTGGGAAAGCCTCGTGGGAAAGCCTCGAGGGACAGCCTCGAGGGAAAGCCACAGATCCCTTGATCCACGTGACAGGAAGCGTGACACTACTGCTGCAGCTCGGGAGGAAAGCGCACGTGCATGCCCCCACTCGAGACGAGGCCTGACTCCCCTGGGGAGACTCAGAAGCACCCCAAGATCCATGGCAACACTGGAGAGGAATCCTCAGGTTCCGGCCCCGACTCCACACAAGGACTGAGGCCCCGGCATGGACGGGAGAGGAATCCCGAGAGGTCCCCTAGCAACTCGCATGGGGACTGGCCTTTCCTGAGGCCACCAGAGCGGGTCCCTGCGGTCCCCGCCGTAACTCGAGAAGACCTGCCGCAACTCGAGAAAATCCAGGAGGTTCTCCCCTCCAGGCGAGATGAGGCCCATTTCCGCTGAGGCGTCTCGAGGCTGATCACACCTCCCCTCTGGAACTTCGAAAGGGTCCTTCACACCCTTGGTGCAAATCAAGAAGTTCCCCGACCTAGCCGTCTCCACTCGAGAGGAATCACGAGGGTCCCGCCCACATCCAGAGGAGCCCCGTTTCCGCCTCGTAGCTCGAGATGAGGGATCCTTTCCCTGCTTCGTCGGGAAAGAGTTCCCGGCGTTCCCGTCGCATCTCAAGAGGAGGCCCTCTCAACAGGAACGGCGAGAGGAACTCCAGGGTCGTGCCACCATTCCAAGAGTCCCCCAGATGTCTCAGTCCATTCCAGAGGAACCTCTTTGCCCTTCACCGGCTCGGCTTTCACGCCGAGGATCCACTCACACCAAGGTGGCACGTGGCACAGCCCTGTGGGAAAGCCTCGTGGGAAAGCCTCGAGGGACAGCCTCGAGGGAAAGCCACAGATCCCTTGATCCACGTGACAGGAAGCGTGACACTACTGCTGCAGCTCGGGAGGAAAGCGCACGTGCATGCCCCCACTCGAGACGAGGCCTGACTCCCCTGGGGAGACTCAGAAGCACCCCAAGATCCATGGCAACACTGGAGAGGAATCCTCAGGTTCCGGCCCCGACTCCACACAAGGACTGAGGCCCCGGCATGGACGGGAGAGGAATCCCGAGAGGTCCCCTAGCAACTCGCATGGGGACTGGCCTTTCCTGAGGCCACGAGAGCGGGTCCCTGAGGTCCCCGCCGTAACTCGAGAAGACCTGCCGCAACTCGAGAAAATCCAGGAGGTTCTCCCCTCCAGGCGAGATGAGGCCCATTTCCGCTGAGGCGTCTCGAGGCTGATCACACCTCACCTCTGGAACTTCGAAAGGGTCCTTCACACCCTTGGTGCAAATCAAGAAGTTCCCCGACCTAGCCGTCTCCACTCGAGAGGAATCACGAGGGTCCCGCCCACATCCAGAGGAGCCCCGTTTCCGCCTCGTAGCTCGAGATGAGGGATCCTTTCCCTGCTTCGTCGGGAAAGAGTTCCCGGCGTTCCCGTCGCATCTCAAGAGGAGGCCCTCTCAACAGGAACGGCGAGAGGAACTCCAGGGTCGTGCCACCATTCCAAGAGTCCCCCAGATGTCTCAGTCCATTCCAGAGGAACCTCTTTGCCCTTCACCGGCTCGTCTTTCACGCCGAGGATCGACTCACACCAAGGTGGCACATGGCACAGCCCTGTGGGAAAGCCTCGTGGGAAAGCCTCGAGGGACAGCCTCGAGGGAAAGCCACAGATCCCTTGATCCACGTGACAGGAAGCGTGACACTACTGCTGCAGCTCGGGAGGAAAGCGCACGTGCATGCCCCCACTCGAGACGAGGCCTGACTCCCCTGGGGAGACTCAGAAGCACCCCAAGATCCATGGCAACACTGGAGAGGAATCCTCAGGTTCCGGCCCCGACTCCACACAAGGACTGAGGCCCCGGCATGGACGGGAGAGGAATCCCGAGAGGTCCCCTAGCAACTCGCATGGGGACTGGCCTTTCCTGAGGCCACCAGAGCGGGTCCCTGCGGTCCCCGCCGTAACTCGAGAAGACCTGCCGCAACTCGAGAAAATCCAGGAGGTTCTCCCCTCCAGGCGAGATGAGGCCCATTTCCGCTGAGGCGTCTCGAGGCTGATCACACCTCCCCTCTGGAACTTCGAAAGGGTCCTTCACACCCTTGGTGCAAATCAAGAAGTTCCCCGACCTAGCCGTCTCCACTCGAGAGGAATCACGAGGGTCCCGCCCACATCCAGAGGAGCCCCGTTTCCGCCTCGTAGCTCGAGATGAGGGATCCTTTCCCTGCTTCGTCGGGAAAGAGTTCCCGGCGTTCCCGTCGCATCTCAAGTGGAGGCCCTCTCAACAGGAACGGCGAGAGGAACTCCAGGGTCGTGCCACCATTCCAAGAGTCCCCCAGATGTCTCAGTCCATTCCAGAGGAACCTCTTTGCCCTTCACCGGCTCGGCTTTCACGCCGAGGATCCACTCACACCAAGGTGGCACGTGGCACAGCCCTGTGGGAAAGCCTCGTGGGAAAGCCTCGAGGGACAGCCTCGAGGGAAAGCCACAGATCCCTTGATCCACGTGACAGGAAGCGTGACACTACTGCTGCAGCTCGGGAGGAAAGCGCACGTGCATGCCCCCACTCGAGACGAGGCCTGACTCCCCTGGGGAGACTCAGAAGCACCCCAAGATCCATGGCAACACTGGAGAGGAATCCTCAGGTTCCGGCCCCGACTCCACACAAGGACTGAGGCCCCGGCATGGACGGGAGAGGAATCCCGAGAGGTCCCCTAGCAACTCGCATGGGGACTGGCCTTTCCTGAGGCCACGAGAGCGGGTCCCTGAGGTCCCCGCCGTAACTCGAGAAGACCTGCCGCAACTCGAGAAAATCCAGGAGGTTCTCCCCTCCAGGCGAGATGAGGCCCATTTCCGCTGAGGCGTCTCGAGGCTGATCACACCTCACCTCTGGAACTTCGAAAGGGTCCTTCACACCCTTGGTGCAAATCAAGAAGTTCCCCGACCTAGCCGTCTCCACTCGAGAGGAATCACGAGGGTCCCGCCCACATCCAGAGGAGCCCCGTTTCCGCCTCGTAGCTCGAGATGAGGGATCCTTTCCCTGCTTCGTCGGGAAAGAGTTCCCGGCGTTCCCGTCGCATCTCAAGAGGAGGCCCTCTCAACAGGAACGGCGAGAGGAACTCCAGGGTCGTGCCACCATTCCAAGAGTCCCCCAGATGTCTCAGTCCATTCCAGAGGAACCTCTTTGCCCTTCACCGGCTCGTCTTTCACGCCGAGGATCGACTCACACCAAGGTGGCACATGGCACAGCCCTGTGGGAAAGCCTCGTGGGAAAGCCTCGAGGGACAGCCTCGAGGGAAAGCCACAGATCCCTTGATCCACGTGACAGGAAGCGTGACACTACTGCTGCAGCTCGGGAGGAAAGCGCACGTGCATGCCCCCACTCGAGACGAGGCCTGACTCCCCTGGGGAGACTCAGAAGCACCCCAAGATCCATGGCAACACTGGAGAGGAATCCTCAGGTTCCGGCCCCGACTCCACACAAGGACTGAGGCCCCGGCATGGACGGGAGAGGAATCCCGAGAGGTCCCCTAGCAACTCGCATGGGGACTGGCCTTTCCTGAGGCCACCAGAGCGGGTCCCTGCGGTCCCCGCCGTAACTCGAGAAGACCTGCCGCAACTCGAGAAAATCCAGGAGGTTCTCCCCTCCAGGCGAGATGAGGCCCATTTCCGCTGAGGCGTCTCGAGGCTGATCACACCTCCCCTCTGGAACTTCGAAAGGGTCCTTCACACCCTTGGTGCAAATCAAGAAGTTCCCCGACCTAGCCGTCTCCACTCGAGAGGAATCACGAGGGTCCCGCCCACATCCAGAGGAGCCCCGTTTCCGCCTCGTAGCTCGAGATGAGGGATCCTTTCCCTGCTTCGTCGGGAAAGAGTTCCCGGCGTTCCCGTCGCATCTCAAGAGGAGGCCCTCTCAACAGGAACGGCGAGAGGAACTCCAGGGTCGTGCCACCATTCCAAGAGTCCCCCAGATGTCTCAGTCCATTCCAGAGGAACCTCTTTGCCCTTCACCGGCTCGGCTTTCACGCCGAGGATCCACTCACACCAAGGTGGCACGTGGCACAGCCCTGTGGGAAAGCCTCGTGGGAAAGCCTCGAGGGACAGCCTCGAGGGAAAGCCACAGATCCCTTGATCCACGTGACAGGAAGCGTGACACTACTGCTGCAGCTCGGGAGGAAAGCGCACGTGCATGCCCCCACTCGAGACGAGGCCTGACTCCCCTGGGGAGACTCAGAAGCACCCCAAGATCCATGGCAACACTGGAGAGGAATCCTCAGGTTCCGGCCCCGACTCCACACAAGGACTGAGGCCCCGGCATGGACGGGAGAGGAATCCCGAGAGGTCCCCTAGCAACTCGCATGGGGACTGGCCTTTCCTGAGGCCACGAGAGCGGGTCCCTGAGGTCCCCGCCGTAACTCGAGAAGACCTGCCGCAACTCGAGAAAATCCAGGAGGTTCTCCCCTCCAGGCGAGATGAGGCCCATTTCCGCTGAGGCGTCTCGAGGCTGATCACACCTCACCTCTGGAACTTCGAAAGGGTCCTTCACACCCTTGGTGCAAATCAAGAAGTTCCCCGACCTAGCCGTCTCCACTCGAGAGGAATCACGAGGGTCCCGCCCACATCCAGAGGAGCCCCGTTTCCGCCTCGTAGCTCGAGATGAGGGATCCTTTCCCTGCTTCGTCGGGAAAGAGTTCCCGGCGTTCCCGTCGCATCTCAAGAGGAGGCCCTCTCAACAGGAACGGCGAGAGGAACTCCAGGGTCGTGCCACCATTCCAAGAGTCCCCCAGATGTCTCAGTCCATTCCAGAGGAACCTCTTTGCCCTTCACCGGCTCGTCTTTCACGCCGAGGATCGACTCACACCAAGGTGGCACATGGCACAGCCCTGTGGGAAAGCCTCGTGGGAAAGCCTCGAGGGACAGCCTCGAGGGAAAGCCACAGATCCCTTGATCCACGTGACAGGAAGCGTGACACTACTGCTGCAGCTCGGGAGGAAAGCGCACGTGCATGCCCCCACTCGAGACGAGGCCTGACTCCCCTGGGGAGACTCAGAAGCACCCCAAGATCCATGGCAACACTGGAGAGGAATCCTCAGGTTCCGGCCCCGACTCCACACAAGGACTGAGGCCCCGGCATGGACGGGAGAGGAATCCCGAGAGGTCCCCTAGCAACTCGCATGGGGACTGGCCTTTCCTGAGGCCACCAGAGCGGGTCCCTGCGGTCCCCGCCGTAACTCGAGAAGACCTGCCGCAACTCGAGAAAATCCAGGAGGTTCTCCCCTCCAGGCGAGATGAGGCCCATTTCCGCTGAGGCGTCTCGAGGCTGATCACACCTCCCCTCTGGAACTTCGAAAGGGTCCTTCACACCCTTGGTGCAAATCAAGAAGTTCCCCGACCTAGCCGTCTCCACTCGAGAGGAATCACGAGGGTCCCGCCCACATCCAGAGGAGCCCCGTTTCCGCCTCGTAGCTCGAGATGAGGGATCCTTTCCCTGCTTCGTCGGGAAAGAGTTCCCGGCGTTCCCGTCGCATCTCAAGAGGAGGCCCTCTCAACAGGAACGGCGAGAGGAACTCCAGGGTCGTGCCACCATTCCAAGAGTCCCCCAGATGTCTCAGTCCATTCCAGAGGAACCTCTTTGCCCTTCACCGGCTCGGCTTTCACGCCGAGGATCCACTCACACCAAGGTGGCACGTGGCACAGCCCTGTGGGAAAGCCTCGTGGGAAAGCCTCGAGGGACAGCCTCGAGGGAAAGCCACAGATCCCTTGATCCACGTGACAGGAAGCGTGACACTACTGCTGCAGCTCGGGAGGAAAGCGCACGTGCATGCCCCCACTCGAGACGAGGCCTGACTCCCCTGGGGAGACTCAGAAGCACCCCAAGATCCATGGCAACACTGGAGAGGAATCCTCAGGTTCCGGCCCCGACTCCACACAAGGACTGAGGCCCCGGCATGGACGGGAGAGGAATCCCGAGAGGTCCCCTAGCAACTCGCATGGGGACTGGCCTTTCCTGAGGCCACGAGAGCGGGTCCCTGAGGTCCCCGCCGTAACTCGAGAAGACCTGCCGCAACTCGAGAAAATCCAGGAGGTTCTCCCCTCCAGGCGAGATGAGGCCCATTTCCGCTGAGGCGTCTCGAGGCTGATCACACCTCCCCTCTGGAACTTCGAAAGGGTCCTTCACACCCTTGGTGCAAATCAAGAAGTTCCCCGACCTAGCCGTCTCCACTCGAGAGGAATCACGAGGGTCCCGCCCACATCCAGAGGAGCCCCGTTTCCGCCTCGTAGCTCGAGATGAGGGATCCTTTCCCTGCTTCGTCGGGAAAGAGTTCCCGGCGTTCCCGTCGCATCTCAAGAGGAGGCCCTCTCAACAGGAACGGCGAGAGGAACTCCAGGGTCGTGCCACCATTCCAAGAGTCCCCCAGATGTCTCAGTCCATTCCAGAGGAACCTCTTTTCCCTTCACCGGCTCGTCTTTCACGCCGAGGATCGACTCACACCAAGGTGGCACGTGGCACAGCCCTGTGGGAAAGCCTCGTGGGAAAGCCTCGAGGGACAGCCTCGAGGGAAAGACACAGATCCCTTGATCCACGTGACAGGAAGCGTGACACTACTGCTGCAGCTCGGGAGGAAAGCGCACGTGCATGCCCCCACTCGAGACGAGGCCTGACTCCCCTGGGGAGACTCAGAAGCACCCCAAGATCCATGGCAACACTGGAGAGGAATCCTCAGGTTCCGGCCCCGACTCCACACAAGGACTGAGGCCCCGGCATGGACGGGAGAGGAATCCCGAGGGGTCCCCTAGCAACTCGCATGGGGACTGGCCTTTCCTGAGGCCACCAGAGCGGGTCCCTGAGGTCCCCGTCGTAACTCGAGAAGACCTGCCGCAACTCGAGAAAATCCAGGAGGTTCTCCCCTCCAGGCGAGATGAGGCCCATTTCCGCTGAGGCGTCTCGAGGCTGATCACACCTCCCCTCTGGAACTTCGAAAGGGTCCTTCACACCCTTGGTGCAAATCAAGAAGTTCCCCGACCTAGCCGTCTCCACTCGAGAGGAATCACGAGGGTCCCGCCCACATCCAGAGGAGCCCCGTTTCCGCCTCGTAGCTCGAGATGAGGGATCCTTTCCCTGCTTCGTCGGGAAAGAGTTCCCGGCGTTCCCGTCGCATCTCAAGAGGAGGCCCTCTCAACAGGAACGGCGAGAGGAACTCCAGGGTCGTGCCACCATTCCAAGAGTCCCCCAGATGTCTCAGTCCATTCCAGAGGAACCTCTTTGCCCTTCACCGGCTCGGCTTTCACGCCGAGGATCCACTCACACCAAGGTGGCACGTGGCACAGCCCTGTGGGAAAGCCTCGTGGGAAAGCCTCGAGGGACAGCCTCGAGGGAAAGCCACAGATCCCTTGATCCACGTGACAGGAAGCGTGAAACTACTGCTGCAGCTCGGGAGGAAAGCGCACGTGCATGCCCCCACTCGAGACGAGGCCTGACTCCCCTGGGGAGACTCAGAAGCACCCCAAGATCCATGGCAACACTGGAGAGGAATCCTCAGGTTCCGGCCCCGACTCCACACAAGGACTGAGGCCCCGGCATGGACGGGAGAGGAATCCCGAGAGGTCCCCTAGCAACTCGCATGGGGACTGGCCTTTCCTGAGGCCACCAGAGCGGGTCCCTGCGGTCCCCGCCGTAACTCGAGAAGACCTGCCGCAACTCGAGAAAATCCAGGAGGTTCTCCCCTCCAGGCGAGATGAGGCCCATTTCCACTGAGGCGTCTCGAGGCTGATCACACCTCACCTCTGGAACTTCGAAAGGGTCCTTCACACCCTTGGTGCAAATCAAGAAGTTCCCCGACCTAGCCGTCTCCACTCGAGAGGAATCACGAGGGTCCCGCCCACATCCAGAGGAGCCCCGTTTCCGCCTCGTAGCTCGAGATGAGGGATCCTTTCCCTGCTTCGTCGGGAAAGAGTTCCCGGCGTTCCCGTCGCATCTCAAGAGGAGGCCCTCTCAACAGGAACGGCGAGAGGAACTCCAGGGTCGTGCCACCATTCCAAGAGTCCCCCAGATGTCTCAGTCCATTCCAGAGGAACCTCTTTTCCCTTCACCGGCTCGTCTTTCCCGCCGAGGATCGACTCACACCAAGGTGGCACGTGGCACAGCCCTGTGGGAAAGCCTCGTGGGAAAGCCTCGAGGGACAGCCTCGAGGGAAAGCCACAGATCCCTTGATCCACGTGACAGGAAGCGTGACACTACTGCTGCAGCTCGGGAGGAAAGCCCACGTGCATGCCCCCACTCGAGACGAGGCCTGACTCCCCTGGGGAGACGCAGAAGCACCCCAAGATCCATGGCAACACTGGAGAGGAATCCTCAGGTTCCGTCCCCGACTCCACACAAGGACTGAGGCCCCGGCATGGACGGGAGAGGAATCCCGAGGGGTCCACTAGCAACTCGCATGGGGACTGGCCTTTCCTGAGGCCACCAGAGCGGGTCCCTGAGGTCCCCGCCGTAACTCGAGAAGACCTGCCGCAACTCGAGAAAATCCAGGAGGTTCTCCCCTCCAGGCGAGATGAGGCCCATTTCCGCTGAGGCGTCTCGAGGCTGATCACACCTCCCCTCTGGAACTTCGAAAGGGTCCTTCACACCCTTGGTGCAAATCAAGAAGTTCCCCGACCTAGCCGTCTCCACTCGAGAGGAATCACGATGGTCCCGCCCACATCCAGAGGAACCCCGTTTCCGCCTCGTAGCTCGAGATGAGGGATCCTTTCCCTGCTTCGTCGGGAAAGAGTTCCCGGCGTTCCCGTCGCATCTCAAGAGGAGGCCCTCTCAACAGGAACGGCGAGAGGAACTCCAGGGTCGTGCCACCATTCCAAGAGTCCCCCAGATGTCTCAGTCCATTCCAGAGGAACCTCTTTGCCCTTCACCGGCTCGTCTTTCACGCCGAGGATCGACTCACACCAAGGTGGCACGTGGCACAGCCCTGTGGGAAAGCCTCGTGGGAAAGCCTCGAGGGACAGCCTCGAGGGAAAGCCACAGATCCCTTGATCCACGTGACAGGAAGCGTGACACTACTGCTGCAGCTCGGGAGGAAAGCGCACGTGCATGCCCCCACTCGAGACGAGGCCTGACTCCCCTGGGGAGACTCAGAAGCACCCCAAGATCCATGGCAACACTGGAGAGGAATCCTCAGGTTCCGGCCCCGACTCCACACAAGGACTGAGGCCCCGGCATGGACGGGAGAGGAATCCCGAGAGGTCCCCTAGCAACTCGCATGGGGACTGGCCTTTCCTGAGGCCACCAGAGCGGGTCCCTGCGGTCCCCGCGTAACTCGAGAAGACCTGCCGCAACTCGAGAAAATCCAGGAGGTTCTCCCCTCCAGGCGAGATGAGGCCCATTTCCGCTGAGGCGTCTCGAGGCTGATCAC
Organism: Budorcas taxicolor; assembly: GCF_023091745.1. Classification (NCBI taxonomy): domain Eukaryota; kingdom Metazoa; phylum Chordata; class Mammalia; order Artiodactyla; family Bovidae; genus Budorcas; species Budorcas taxicolor. The sequence continues at coordinate 97,690 of NW_026292191.1, read as the reverse complement.
ACCTCACCTCTGGAACTTCGAAAGGGTCCTTCACACCCTTGGTGCAAATCAAGAAGTTCCCCGACCTAGCCGTCTCCACTCGAGAGGAATCACGAGGGTCCCGCCCACATCCAGAGGAGCCCCGTTTCCGCCTCGTAGCTCGAGATGAGGGATCCTTTCCCTGCTTCGTCGGGAAAGAGTTCCCGGCGTTCCCGTCGCATCTCAAGAGGAGGCCCTCTCAACAGGAACGGCGAGAGGAACTCCAGGGTCGTGCCACCATTCCAAGAGTCCCCCAGATGTCTCAGTCCATTCAAGAGGAACCTCTTTGCCCTTCACCGGCTCGTCTTTCACGCCGAGGATCCACTCACACCAAGGTGGCACGTGGCACAGCCCTGTGGGAAAGCCTCGTGGGAAAGCCTCGAGGGACAGCCTCGAGGGAAAGCCACAGATCCCTTGATCCACGTGACAGGAAGCGTGACACTACTGCTGCAGCTCGGGAGGAAAGCGCACGTGCATGCCCCCACTCGAGACGAGGCCTGACTCCCCTGGGGAGACTCAGAAGCACCCCAAGATCCATGGCAACACTGGAGAGGAATCCTCAGGTTCCGGCCCCGACTCCACACAAGGACTGAGGCCCCGGCATGGACGGGAGAGGAATCCCGAGAGGTCCCCTAGCAACTCGCATGGGGACTGGCCTTTCCTGAGGCCACCGGAGCGGGTCCCTGCGGTCCCCGCCGTAACTCGAGAAGACCTGCCGCAACTCGAGAAAATCCAGGAGGTTCTCCCCTCCAGGCGAGATGAGGCCCATTTCCACTGAGGCGTCTCGAGGCTGATCACACCTCACCTCTGGAACTTCGAAAGGGTCCTTCACACCCTTGGTGCAAATCAAGAAGTTCCCCGACCTAGCCGTCTCCACTCGAGAGGAATCACGAGGGTCCCGCCCACATCCAGAGGAGCCCCGTTTCCGCCTCGTAGCTCGAGATGAGGGATCCTTTCCCTGCTTCGTCGGGAAAGAGTTCCCGGCGTTCCCGTCGCATCTCAAGAGGAGGCCCTCTCAACAGGAACGGCGAGAGGAACTCCAGGGTCGTGCCACCATTCCAAGAGTCCCCCAGATGTCTCAGTCCATTCCAGAGGAACCTCTTTTCCCTTCACCGGCTCGTCTTTCCCGCCGAGGATCGACTCACACCAAGGTGGCACGTGGCACAGCCCTGTGGGAAAGCCTCGTGGGAAAGCCTCGAGGGACAGCCTCGAGGGAAAGCCACAGATCCCTTGATCCACGTGACAGGAAGCGTGACACTACTGCTGCAGCTCGGGAGGAAAGCGCACGTGCATGCCCCCACTCGAGACGAGGCCTGACTCCCCTGGGGAGACTCAGAAGCACCCCAAGATCCATGGCAACACTGGAGAGGAATCCTCAGGTTCCGGCCCCGACTCCACACAAGGACTGAGGCCCCGGCATGGACGGGAGAGGAATCCCGAGGGGTCCCCTAGCAACTCGCATGGGGACTGGCCTTTCCTGAGGCCACCAGAGCGGGTCCCTGAGGTCCCCGCCGTAACTCGAGAAGACCTGCCGCAACTCGAGAAAATCCAGGAGGTTCTCCCCTCCAGGCGAGATGAGGCCCATTTCCGCTGAGGCGTCTCGAGGCTGATCACACCTCACCTCTGGAACTTCGAAAGGGTCCTTCACACCCTTGGTGCAAATCAAGAAGTTCCCCGACCTAGCCGTCTCCACTCGAGAGGAATCACGAGGGTCCCGCCCACATCCAGAGGAGCCCCGTTTCCGCCTCGTAGCTCGAGATGAGGGATCCTTTCCCTGCTTCTTCGGGAAAGAGTTCCCGGCGTTCCCGTCGCATCTCAAGAGGAGGCCCTCTCAACAGGAACGGCGAGAGGAACTCCAGGGTCGTGCCACCATTCCAAGAGTCCCCCAGATGTCTCAGTCCATTCCAGAGGAACCTCTTTTCCCTTCACCGGCTCGTCTTTCCCGCCGAGGATCGACTCACACCAAGGTGGCACGTGGCACAGCCCTGTGGGAAAGCCTCGTGGGAAAGCCTCGAGGGACAGCCTCGAGGGAAAGCCACAGATCCCTTGATCCACGTGACAGGAAGCGTGACACTACTGCTGCAGCTCGGGAGGAAAGCGCACGAGCATGCCCCCACTCGAGACGAGGCCTGACTCCCCTGGGGAGACTCAGAAGCACCCCAAGATCCATGGCAACACTGGAGAGGAATCCTCAGGTTCCAGCCCCGACTCCACACAAGGACTGAGGCCCCGGCATGGACGGGAGAGGAATCCCGAGGGGTCCCCTAGCAACTCGCATGGGGACTGGCCTTTCCTGAGGCCACCAGAGCGGGTCCCTGACGTCCCCGCCGTAACTCGAGAAGACCTGCCGCAACTCGAGAAAATCCAGGAGGTTCTCCCCTCCAGGCGAGATGAGGCCCATTTCCGCTGAGGCGTCTCGAGGCTGATCACACCTCACCTCTGGAACTTCGAAAGGGTCCTTCACACCCTTGGTGCAAATCCAGAAGTTCCCCGACCTAGCCGTCTCCACTCGAGAGGAATCACGAGGGTCCCGCCCACATCCAGAGGAGCCCCGTTTCCGCCTCGTAGCTCGAGATGAGGGATCCTTTCCCTGCTTCGTCGGGAAAGATTTCCCGGCGTTCCCGTCGCATCTCAAGAGGAGGCCCTCTCAACAGGAACGGCGAGAGGAACTCCAGGGTCGTGCCACCATTCCAAGAGTCCCCCAGATGTCTCAGTCCATTCCAGAGGAAAATCTTTTCGCTTCACCGGCTCGTCTTTCACGCCGAGGATCGACTCACACCAAGGTGGCACGTGGCACAGCCCTGTGGGAAAGCCTCGTGGGAAAGCCTCGAGGGACAGCCTCGAGGGAAAGCCACAGATCCCTTGATCCACGTGACAGGAAGCGTGACACTACTGCTGCAGCTCGGGAGGAAAGCGCACGTGCATGCCACCACTCGAGACGAGGCCTGACTCCCCTGGGGAGACTCAGAAGCACCCCAAGATCCATGGCAACACTGGAGAGGAATCCTCAGGTTCCGGCCCCGACTCCACACAAGGACTGAGGCCCCGGCATGGACGGGAGAGGAATCCCGAGAGGTCCCCTAGCAACTCGCATGGGGACTGGCCTTTCCTGAGGCCACCACAGCGGGTCCCTGCGGTCCCCGCCGTAACTCGAGAAGACCTGCCGCAACTCGAGAAAATCCAGGAGGTTCTCCCCTCCAGGCGAGATGAGGCCCATTTCCGCTGAGGCGTCTCGAGGCTGATCACACCTCACCTCTGGAACTTCGAAAGGGTCCTTCACACCCTTGGTGCAAATCAAGAAGTTCCCCGACCTAGCCGTCTCCACTCGAGAGGAATCACGAGGGTCCCGCCCACATCCAGAGGAGCCCCGTTTCCGCCTCGTAGCTCGAGATGAGGGATCCTTTCCCTGCTTCGTCGGGAAAGAGTTCCCGGCGTTCCCGTCGCATCTCAAGAGGAGGCCCTCTCAACAGGAACGGCGAGAGGAACTCCAGGGTCGTGCCACCATTCCAAGAGTCCCCCAGATGTCTCAGTCCATTCCAGAGGAACCTCTTTTCCCTTCACCGGCTCGTCTTTCCCGCCGAGGATCGACTCACACCAAGGTGGCACGTGGCACAGCCCTGTGGGAAAGCCTCGTGGGAAAGCCTCGAGGGACAGCCTCGAGGGAAAGCCACAGATCCCTTGATCCACGTGACAGGAAGCGTGACACTACTGCTGCAGCTCGGGAGGAAAGCGCACGTGCATGCCCCCACTCGAGACGAGGCCTGACTCCCCTGGGGAGACTCAGAAGCACCCCAAGATCCATGGCAACACTGGAGAGGAATCCTCAGGTTCCGGCCCCGACTCCACACAAGGACTGAGGCCCCGGCATGGACGGGAGAGGAATCCCGAGGGGTCCCCTAGCAACTCACATGGGGACTGGCCTTTCCTGAGGCCACCAGAGCGGGTCACTGACGTCCCCGCCGTAACTCGAGAAGACCTGCCGCAACTCGAGAAAATCCAGGAGGTTCTCCCCTCCAGGCGAGATGAGGCCCATTTCCGCTGAGGCGTCTCGAGGCTGATCACACCTCACCTCTGGAACTTCGAAAGGGTCCTTCACACCCTTGGTGCAAATCCAGAAGTTCCCCGACCTAGCCGTCTCCACTCGAGAGGAATCACGAGGGTCCCGCCCACATCCAGAGGAGCCCCGTTTCCGCTTCGTAGCTCGAGATGAGGGATCCTTTCCCTGCTTCGTCGGGAAAGAGTTCCCGGCGTTCCCGTCGCATCTCAAGAGGAGGCCCTCTCAACAGGAACGGCGAGAGGAACTCCAGGGTCGTGCCACCATTCCAAGAGTCCCCCAGATGTCTCAGTCCATTCCAGAGGAACCTCTTTTCGCTTCACCGGCTCGTCTTTCACGCCGAGGATCGACTCACACCAAGGTGGCACGTGGCACAGCCCTGTGGGAAAGCCTCGTGGGAAAGCCTCGAGGGACAGCCTCGAGGGAAAGCCACAGATCCCTTGATCCACGTGACAGGAAGCGTGACACTACTGCTGCAGCTCGGGAGGAAAGCGCACGTGCATGCCCCCACTCGAGACGAGGCCTGACTCCCCTGGGGAGACTCAGAAGCACCCCAAGATCCATGGCAACACTGGAGAGGAATCCTCAGGTTCCGGCCCCGACTCCACACAAGGACTGAGGCCCCGGCATGGACGGGAGAGGAATCCCGAGAGGTCCCCTAGCAACTCGCATGGGGACTGGCCTTTCCTGAGGCCACCAGAGCGGGTCCCTGCGGTCCCCGCCGTAACTCGAGAAGACCTGCCGCAACTCGAGAAAATCCAGGAGGTTCTCCCCTCCAGGCGAGATGAGGCCCATTTCCGCTGAGGCGTCTCGAGGCTGATCACACCTCACCTCTGGAACTTCGAAAGGGTCCTTCACACCCTTGGTGCAAATCAAGAAGTTCCCCGACCTAGCCGTCTCCACTCGAGAGGAATCACGAGGGTCCCGCCCACATCCAGAGGAGCCCCGTTTCCGCCTCGTAGCTCGAGATGAGGGATCCTTTCCCTGCTTCGTCGGGAAAGAGTTCCCGGCGTTCCCGTCGCATCTCAAGAGGAGGCCCTCTCAACAGGAACGGCGAGAGGAACTCCAGGGTCGTGCCACCATTCCAAGAGTCCCCCAGATGTCTCAGTCCATTCCAGAGGAACCTCTTTGCCCTTCACCGGCTCGTCTTTCCCGCCGAGGATCGACTCACACCAAGGTGGCACGTGGCACAGCCCTGTGGGAAAGCCTCGTGGGAAAGCCTCGAGGGACAGCCTCGAGGGAAAGCCACAGATCCCTTGAACCACGTGACAGGAAGCGTGACACTACTGCTGCAGCTCGGGAGGAAAGCGCACGTGCATGCCCCCACTCGAGACGAGGCCTGACTCCCCTGGGGAGACTCAGAAGCACCCCAAGATCCATGGCAACACTGGAGAGGAATCCTCAGGTTCCGGCCCCGACTCCACACAAGGACTGAGGCCCCGGCATGGACGGGAGAGGAATCCCGAGGGGTCCCCTAGCAACTCGCATGGGGACTGGCCTTTCCTGAGGCCACCAGAGCGGGTCCCTGAGGTCCCCGCCGTAACTCGAGAAGACCTGCCGCAACTCGAGAAAATCCAGGAGGTTCTCCCCTCCAGGCGAGATGAGGCCCATTTCCGCTGAGGCGTCTCGAGGCTGATCACACCTCCCCTCTGGAACTTCGAAAGGGTCCTTCACACCCTTGGTGCAAATCAAGAAGTTCCCCGACCTAGCCGTCTCCACTCGAGAGGAATCACGAGGGTCCCGCCCACATCCAGAGGAGCCCCGTTTCCGCCTCGTAGCTCGAGATGAGGGATCCTTTCCCTGCTTCGTCGGGAAAGAGTTCCCGGCGTTCCCGTCGCATCTCAAGAGGAGGCCCTCTCAACAGGAACGGCGAGAGGAACTCCAGGGTCGTGCCACCATTCCAAGAGTCCCCCAGATGTCTCAGTCCATTCCAGAGGAACCTCATTTCCCTTCACCGGCTCGTCTTTCCCGCCGAGGATCGACTCACACCAAGGTGGCACGTGGCACAGCCCTGTGGGAAAGCCTCGTGGGAAAGCCTCGAGGGACAGCCTCGAGGGAAAGCCACAGATCCCTTGAACCACGTGACAGGAAGCGTGACACTACTGCTGCAGCTCGGGAGGAAAGCGCACGTGCATGCCCCCAATCGAGACGAGGCCTGACTCCCCTGGGGAGACTCAGAAGCACCCCAAGATCCATGGCAACACTGGAGAGGAATCCTCAGATTCCGGCTCCGACTCCACACAAGGACTGAGGCCCCGGCATGGACGGGAGAGGAATCCCGAGAGGTCCCCTAGCAACTCGCATGGGGACTGGCCTTTCCTGAGGCCACCAGAGCGGGTCCCTGAGGTCCCCGTCGTAACTCGAGAAGACCTGCCGCAACTCGAGAAAATCCAGGAGGTTCTCCCCTCCAGGCGAGATGAGGCCCATTTCCGCTGAGGCGTCTCGAGGCTGATCACACCTCACCTCTGGAACTTCCAAAGGGTCCTTCACACCCTTGGTGCAAATCAAGAAGTTCCCCGACCTAGCCGTCTCCACTCGAGAGGAATCACGTGGGTCCCGCCCAAATCCAGAGGAGCCCCGTTTCCGCCTCGTAGCTCGAGATGAGGGATCCTTTCCCTGCTTCGTCGGGAAAGAGTTCCCGGCGTTCCCGTCGCATCTCAAGAGGAGGCCCTCTCAACAGGAACGGCGAGAGGAACTCCAGGGTCGTGCCACCATTCCAAGAGTCCCCCAGATGTCTCAGTCCATTCCAGAGGAACCTCTTTTCCCTTCACCGGCTCGTCTTTCCCGCCGAGGATCGACTCACACCAAGGTGGCACATGGCACAGCCCTGTGGGAAAGCCTCGTGGGAAAGCCTCGAGGGACAGCCTCGAGGGAAAGCCACAGATCCCTTGATCCACGTGACAGGAAGCGTGACACTACCGCTGCAGCTCGGGAGGAAAGCGCACGTGCATGCCCCCACTCGAGACGAGGCCTGACTCCCCTGGGGAGACTCAGAAGCACCCCAAGATCCATGGCAACACTGGAGAGGAATCCTCAGGTTCCGGCCCCGACTCCACACAAGGACTGAGGCCCCGGCATGGACGGGAGAGGAATCCCGAGAGGTCCCCTAGCAACTCGCATGGGGACTGGCCTTTCCTGAGGCCACCAGAGCGGGTCCCTGCGGTCCCCGCCGTAACTCGAGAAGACCTGCCGCAACTCGAGAAAATCCAGGAGGTTCTCCCCTCCAGGCGAGATGAGGCCCATTTCCGCTGAGGCGTCTCGAGGCTGATCACACCTCACCTCTGGAACTTCGAAAGGGTCCTTCACACCCTTGGTGCAAATCAAGAAGTTCCCCGACCTAGCCGTCTCCACTCGAGAGGAATCACGCGGGTCCCGCCCACATCCAGAGGAGCCCCGTTTCCGCCTCGTAGCTCGAGATGAGGGATCCTTTCCCTGCTTCGTCGGGAAAGAGTTCCCGGCGTTCCCGTCGCATCTCAAGAGGAGGCCCTCTCAACAGGAACGGCGAGAGGAACTCCAGGGTCGTGCCACCATTCCAAGAGTCCCCCAGATGTCTCAGTCCATTCCAGAGGAACCTCTTTTCCCTTCACCGGCTCGTCTTTCCCGCCGAGGATCGACTCACACCAAGGTGGCACGTGGCACAGCCCTGTGGGAAAGCCTCGTGGGAAAGCCTCGAGGGACAGCCTCGAGGGAAAGCCACAGATCCCTTGATCCACGTGACAGGAAGCGTGACACTACTGCTGCAGCTCGGGAGGAAAGCGCACGTGCATGCCCCCACTCGAGACGAGGCCTGACTCCCCTGGGGAGACTCAGAAGCACCCCAAGATCCATGGCAACACTGGAGAGGAATCCTCAGGTTCCGGCCCCGACTCCACACAAGGACTGAGGCCCCGGCATGGACGGGAGAGGAATCCCGAGAGGTCCCCTAGCAACTCGCATGGGGACTGGCCTTTCCTGAGGCCACCAGAGCGGGTCCCTGCGGTCCCCGCCGTAACTCGAGAAGACCTGCCGCAACTCGAGAAAATCCAGGAGGTTCTCCCCTCCAGGCGAGATGAGGCCCATTTCCGCTGAGGCGTCTCGAGGCTGATCACACCTCACCTCTGGAACTTCGAAAGGGTCCTTCACACCCTTGGTGCAAATCAAGAAGTTCCCCGACCTAGCCGTCTCCACTCGAGAGGAATCACGCGGGTCCCGCCCACATCCAGAGGAGCCCCGTTTCCGCCTCGTAGCTCGAGATGAGGGATCCTTTCCCTGCTTCGTCGGGAAAGAGTTCCCGGCGTTCCCGTCGCATCTCAAGAGGAGGCCCTCTCAACAGGAACGGCGAGAGGAACTCCAGGGTCGTGCCACCATTCCAAGAGTCCCCCAGATGTCTCAGTCCATTCCAGAGGAACCTCTTTTCCCTTCACCGGCTCGTCTTTCCCGCCGAGGATCGACTCACACCAAGGTGGCACGTGGCACAGCCCTGTGGGAAAGCCTCGTGGGAAAGCCTCGAGGGACAGCCTCGAGGGAAAGCCACAGATCCCTTGATCCACGTGACAGGAAGCGTGACACTACTGCTGCAGCTCGGGAGGAAAGCGCACGTGCATGCCCCCACTCGAGACGAGGCCTGACTCCCCTGGGGAGACTCAGAAGCACCCCAAGATCCATGGCAACACTGGAGAGGAATCCTCAGGTTCCGGCCCCGACTCCACACAAGGACTGAGGCCCCGGCATGGACGGGAGAGGAATCCCGAGAGGTCCCCTAGCAACTCGCATGGGGACTGGCCTTTCCTGAGGCCACCAGAGCGGGTCCCTGAGGTCCCCGCCGTAACTCGAGAAGACCTGCCGCAACTCGAGAAAATCCAGGAGGTTCTCCCCTCCAGGCGAGATGAGGCCCATTTCCGCTGAGGCGTCTCGAGGCTGATCACACCTCACCTCTGGAACTTCGAAAGGGTCCTTCACACCCTTGGTGCAAACCAAGAAGTTCCCCGACATACCCGTCTCCACTCGAGAGGCATCACGAGGGTCCCGCCCACATCCAGAGGAGCCCCGTTTCCGCCTCGTAGCTCGAGATGAGGGATCCTTTCCCTGCTTCGTCGGGAAAGAGTTCCCGGCGTTCCCGTCGCATCTCAAGAGGAGGCCCTCTCAACAGGAAAGGCGAGAGGAACTCCAGGGTCGTGCCACCATTCCAAGAGTCCCCCAGATGTCTCAGTCCATTCCAGAGGAACCTCTTTTCCCTTCACCGGCTCGTCTTTCAAGCCGAGGATCGACTCACACCAAGGTGGCACGTGGCACAGCCCTGTGGGAAAGCCTCGTGGGAAAGCCTCGAGGGACAGCCTCGAGGGAAAGCCACAGATCCCTTGATCCACGTGACAGGAAGCGTGACACTACCGCTGTAGCTCGGGAGGAAAGCGCACGTGCATGCCCCCACTCGAGACGAGGCCTGACTCCCCTGGGGAGACTCAGAAGCACCCCAAGATCCATGGCAACACTGGAGAGGAATCCTCAGATTCCGGCTCCGACTCCACACAAGGACTGAGGCCCCGGCATGGACGGGAGAGGAATCCCGAGAAGTCCCCTAGCAACTCGCATGGGGACTGGCCTTTCCTGAGGCCACCAGAGCGGGAACCTGAGGTCCCCGTCGTAACTCGAGAAGACCTGCCGCAACTCGAGAAAATCCAGGAGGTTCTCCCCTCCAGGCGAGATGAGGCCCATTTCCGCTGAGGCGTCTCGAGGCTGATCACACCTCACCTCTGGAACTTCGAAAGGGTCCTTCACACCCTTGGTGCAAATCAAGAAGTTCCCCGACCTAGCCGTCTCCACTCGAGAGGAATCACGAGGGTCCCGCCCACATCCAGAGGAGCCCCGTTTCCGCCTCGTAGCTCGAGATGAGGGATCCTTTCCCTGCTTCGTCGGGAAAGAGTTCCCAGCGTTCCCGTCGCATCTCAAGAGGAGGCCCTCTCAACAGGAACGGCGAGAGGAACTCCAGGGTCGTGCCACCATTCCAAGAGTCCCCCAGATGTCTCAGTCCATTCCAGAGGAACCTCTTTTCCCTTCACCGGCTCGTCTTTCACGCCGAGGATCGACTCACACCAAGGTGGCACGTGGCACAACCCTGTGGGAAAGCCTCGTGGGAAAGCCTCGAGGGACAGCCTCGAGGGAAAGCCACAGATCCCTTGATCCACGTGACAGGAAGCGTGACACTACCGCTGCAGCTCGGGAGGAAAGCGCACGTGCATGCCCCCACTCGAGACGAGGCCTGACTCCCCTGGGGAGACTCAGAAGCACCCCAAGATCCATGGCAACACTGGAGAGGAATCCTCAGGTTCCGGCCCCGACTCCACACAAGGACTGAGGCCCCGGCATGGACGGGAGAGGAATCCCGAGAGGTCCCCTAGCAACTCGCATGGGGACTGGCCTTTCCTGAGGCCACCAGAGCGGGTCCCTGCGGTCCCCGCCGTAACTCGAGAAGACCTGCCGCAACTCGAGAAAATCCAGGAGGTTCTCCCCTCCAGGCGAGATGAGGCCCATTTCCGCTGAGGCGTCTCGAGGCTGATCACACCTCACCTCTGGAACTTTGAAAGGGTCCTTCACACCCTTGGTGCAAATCAAGAAGTTCCCCGACCTAGCCGTCTCCACTCGAGAGGAATCACGAGGGTCCCGCCCACATCCAGAGGAGCTCCGTTTCCACCTCGTAGCTCGAGATGAGGGATCCTTTCCCTGCTTCGTTGAGAAAGAGTTCCCGGCGTTCCCGTTGCATCTCAAGAGGAGGCCCTCTCAACAGGAACGGCGAGAGGAACTCCAGGGTCGTGCCACCATTCCAAGAGTCCCCCAGATGTCTCAGTCCATTCCAGAGGAACCTCTTTTCCCTTCACCGGCTCGTCTTTCACGCCGAGGATCGACTCACACCAAGGTGGCACGTGGCACAGCCCTGTGGGAAAGCCTCATGGGAAAGCCTCGAGGGACAGCCTCGAGGGAAAGCCACAGATCCCTTGATCCACGTGACAGGAAGCGTGACACTACCGCTGCAGCTCGGGAGGAAAGCGCACGTGCATGCCCCCACTCGAGACGAGGCCTGACTCCCCTGGGGAGACTCAGAAGCACCTCAAGATCCATGGCAACACTGGAGAGGAATCCTCAGATTCCGGCTCCGACTCCACACAAGGACTGAGGCCCCGGCATGGACGGGAGAGGAATCCCGAGAGGTCCCCTAGCAACTCGCATGGGGACTGGCCTTTCCTGAGGCCACCAGAGCGGGAACCTGAAGTCCCCGTCGTAACTCGAGAAGACCTGCCGCAACTCGAGAAAATCCAGGATGTTCTCCCCTCCAGGCGAGATGAGGCCCATTTCCGCTGAGGCGTCTCGAGGCTGATCACACCTCACCTCTGGAACTTCGAAAGGCTCCTTCACACCCTTGGTGCAAATCAAGAAGTTCCCCGACATACCCGTCTCCACTCGAGAGGAATCACGAGGGTCCCGCCCACATCCAGAGGAGCCCCGTTTCCGCCTCGTAGCTCGAGATGAGGGATCCTTTCCCTGCTTCGTCGGGAAAGAGTTCCCGGCGTTCCCGTCGCATCTCAAGAGGAGGCCCTCTCAACAGGAACGGCGAGAGGAACTCCAGGGTCGTGCCACCATTCCAAGAGTCCCCCAGATGTCTCAGTCCATTCCAGAGGAACCTCTTTTCCCTTCACCGGCTCGTCTTTCACGCCGAGGATCGAATCACACCAAGGTGGCACGTGGCACAACCCTGTGGGAAAGCCTCGTGGGAAAGCCTCGAGGGACAGCCTCGAGGGAAAGCCACAGATCCCTTGATCCACGTGACAGGAAGCGTGACACTACCGCTGCAGCTCGGGAGGAAAGCGCACGTGCATGCCCCCACTCGAGACGAGGCCTGACTCCCCTGGGGAGACTCAGAAGCACCCCAAGATCCATGGAAACACTGGAGAGGAATCCTCAGGTTCCAGCCACGACTCCACACAAGGTCTTAAGCCCCGGCATGGACGGGAGAGGAATCCCGAGATGGCCCCTAACAACTCGCATGGGGACTGGCCTTTCCTGAGGCCACCAGAGCGGGTCCCTGAGGTCCCCGTCGTAACTCGAGAAGAGCTGCCGCACCTCGAGAAAATCCAGGAGGTTCTCCCCTCCAGGCGAGATGAGGCCCATTTCCACTGAGGTGTCTCGAGGCTGATCACACCTCACCTCTGGATCTTCGAAAGAGTCCTTCACACCCTTGGTGCAAATCAAGAAGTTCCCCGACATACCCGTCTCCACTCGAGAGGAAACACGAGCGTCCCGCCCACATCCAGAGGAGCCCCGTTTCCGCCTCGTAGCTCGAGATGAGGCATCCTTTCCCTGCTTCTTCGGGAAAGAGTTCCCGGCGTTCCCGTCGCATCTCAAGAGGAGGCCCTCTCAACAGGAACGGCGAGAGGAACTCCAGGGTCGTGCCACCATTCCAAGAGTCCCCCAGATGTCTCAGTCCATTCCAGAGGAACCTCTTTTCCCTTCACCGGCTCGTCTTTCACGCCGAGGATCGACTCACACCAAGGTGGCACGTGGCACAGCCCTGTGGGAAAGCCTCGTGGGAAAGCCTCGAGGGACAGCCTCGAGGGAAAGCCACAGATCCCTTGATCCACGTGACAGGAAGCGTGACACTACTGCTGCAGCTCGGGAGGAAAGCGCACGTGCATGCCCCCACTCGAGACGAGGCCTGACTCCCCTGGGGAGACTCAGAAGCACCCCAAGATCCATGGCAACACTGGAGAGGAATCCTCAGGTTCCGGCCCCGACTCCACACAAGGACTGAGGCCCCGGCATGGACGGGAGAGGAATCCCGAGAGGTCCCCTAGCAACTCGCATGGGGACTGGCCTTTCCTGAGGCCACCAGAGCGGGTCCCTGAGGTCCCCGCCGTAACTCGAGAAGACCTGCCGCAACTCGAGAAAATCCAGGAGGTTCTCCCCTCCAGGCGAGATGAGGCCCATTTCCGCTGAGGCGTCTCGAGGCTGATCACACCTCACCTCTGGAACTTCGAAAGGGTCCTTCACACCCTTGGTGCAAATCAAGAAGTTCCCCGAACTAGCCGTCTCCACTCGAGAGGAATCACGAGGGTCCCGCCCACATCCAGAGGAGCCCCGTTTCCGCCTCGTAGCTCGAGATGAGGGATCCTTTCCCTGCTTCGTCGGGAAAGAGTTCCTGGCGTTCCTGTCGCATCTCAAGAGGTGGCCCTCTCAACAGGAACGGCGAGAGGAACTCCAGGGTCGTGCCACCATTCCAAGAGTCCCCCAGATGTCTCAGTCCATTCCAGAGGAACCTCTTTTCCCTTCACCGGCTCGTCTTTCACGCCGAGGATCGACTCACACCAAGGTGGCACGTGGAACAGCCCTGTGGGAAAGCCTCGTGGGAAAGCCTCGAGGGACAGCCTCGAGGGAAAGCCACAGATCCCTTGATCCACGTGACAGGAAGCGTGACACTACTGCTGCAGCTCGGGAGGAAAGCGCACGTGCATGCCCCCACTCGAGACGAGGCCTGACTCCCGTGGGGAGACTCAGAAGCACCCCAAGATCCATGGCAACACTGGAGAGGAATCCTCAGGTTCCGGCCCCGACTCCACACAAGGACTGAGGCCCCGGCATGGACGGGAGAGGAATCCCGAGAGGTCCCCTAGCAACTCGCATGGGGACTGGCCTTTCCTGAGGCCACCAGAGCGGGTCCCTGAGGTCCCCGCCATAACTCGAGAAGACCTGCCGCAACTCGAGAAAATCCAGGAGGTTCTCCCCTCCAGGCGAGATGAGGCCCATTTCCGCTGAGGCGTCTCGAGGCTGATCACACCTCACCTCTGGAACTTCGAAAGGGTCCTTCACACCCTTGGTGCAAATCAAGAAGTTCCCCGACCTAGCCGTCTCCACTCGAGAGGAATCACGAGGGTCCCGCCCACATCCAGAGGAGCCCCGTTTCCGCCTCGTAGCTCGAGATGAGGGATCCTTTTCCTGCTTCGTCGGGAAAGAGTTCCCGGCGTTCCCGTCGCATCTCAAGAAGAGGCCCTCTCAACAGGAACGGCGAGAGGAACTCCAGGGTCGTGCCACCATTCCAAGAGTCCCCCAGATGTCTCAGTCCATTCCAGAGGAACCTCTTTTCCCTTCACCGGCTCGTCTTTCACGCCGAGGATCGACTCACACCAAGGTGGCACGTGGCACAGCCCTGTGGGAAAGCCTCGTGGGAAAGCCTCGAGGGACAGCCTCGAGGGAAAGCCACAGATCCCTTGATCCACGTGACAGGAAGCGTGACACTACTGCTGCAGCTCGGGAGGAAAGCGCACGTGCATGCCCCCACTCGAGACGAGGCCTGACTCCCCTGGGGAGACTCAGAAGCACCCCAAGATCCATGGCAACACTGGAGAGGAATCCTCAGGTTCCGGCCCCGACTCCACACAAGGACTGAGGCCCCGGCATGGACGGGAGAGGAATCCCGAGGGGTCCCCTAGCAACTCGCATGGGGACTGGCCTTTCCTGAGGCCACCAGAGCGGGTCCCTGAGGTCCCCGCCGTAACTCGAGAAGACCTGCCGCAACTCGAGAAAATCCAGGAGGTTCTCCCCTCCAGGCGAGATAAGGCCCATTTCCTCTGAGGCGTCTCGAGGCTGATCACACCTCACCTCTGGAACTTCGAAAGGGTCCTTCACACCCTTGGTGCAAATCAAGAAGTTCCCCGACCTAGCCGTCTCCACTCGAGAGGAATCACGAGGGTCCCGCCCACATCCAGAGGAGCCCCGTTTCCGCCTCGTAGCTCGAGATGAGGGATCCTTTCCCTGCTTCTTCGGGAAAGAGTTCCCGGCGTTCCCGTCGCATCTCAAGAGGAGGCCCTCTCAACAGGAACGGCGAGAGGAACTCCAGGGTCGTGCCACCATTCCAAGAGTCCCCCAGATGTCTCAGTCCATTCCAGAGGAACCTCTTTTCCCTTCACCGGCTCGTCTTTCACGCCGAGGATCGACTCACACCAAGGTGGCACGTGGCACAGCCCTGTGGGAAAGCCTCGTGGGAAAGCCTCGAGGGACAGCCTCGAGGGAAAGCCACAGATCCCTTGATCCACGTGACAGGAAGCGTGACACTACTGCTGCAGCTCGGGAGGAAAGCGCACGTGCATGCCCCCACTCGAGACGAGGCCTGACTCCCCTGGGGAGACTCAGAAGCACCCCAAGATCCATGGCAACACTGGAGAGGAATCCTCAGGTTCCGGCCCCGACTCCACACAAGGACTGAGGCCCCGGCATGGACGGGAGAGGAATCCCGAGGGGTCCCCTAGCAACTCGCATGGGGACTGGCCTTTCCTGAGGCCACCAGAGCGGGTCCCTGAGGTTCCCGCCGTAACTCGAGAAGACCTGCCGCAACTCGAGAAAATCCAGGAGGTTCTCCCCTCCAGGCGAGATGAGGCCCATTTCCTCTGAGGCGTCTCGAGGCTGATCACACCTCACCTCTGGAACTTCGAAAGGGTCCTTCACACCCTTGGTGCAAATCAAGAAGTTCCCCGACCTAGCCGTCTCCACTCGAGAGGAATCACGAGGGTCCCGCCCACATCCAGAGGAGCCCCGTTTCCGCCTCGTAGCTCGAGATGAGGGATCCTTTCCCTGCTTCTTCGGGAAAGAGTTCCCGGCGTTCCCGTCGCATCTCAAGAGGAGGCCCTCTCAACAGGAACGGCGAGAGGAACTCCAGGGTCGTGCCACCATTCCAAGAGTCCCCCAGATGTCTCAGTCCATTCCAGAGGAACCTCTTTTCCCTTCACCGGCTCGTCTTTCACGCCGAGGATCGACTCACACCAAGGTGGCACGTGGCACAGCCCTGTGGGAAAGCCTCGTGGGAAAGCCTCGAGGGACAGCCTCGAGGGAAAGCCACAGATCCCTTGATCCACGTGACAGGAAGCGTGACACTACTGCTGCAGCTCGGGAGGAAAGCGCACGTGCATGCCCCCACTCGAGACGAGGCCTGACTCCCCTGGGGAGACTCAGAAGCACCCCAAGATCCATGGCAACACTGGAGAGGAATCCTCAGGTTCCGGCCCCGACTCCACACAAGGACTGAGGCCCCGGCATGGACGGGAGAGGAATCCCGAGGGGTCCCCTAGAAACTCGCATGGGGACTGGCCTTTCCTGAGGCCACCAGAGCGGGTCCCTGACGTCCCCGCCGTAACTCGAGAAGACCTGCCGCAACTCGAGAAAATCCAGGAGGTTCTCCCCTCCAGGCGAGATGAGGCCCATTTCCGCTGAGGCGTCTCGAGGCTGATCACACCTCACCTCTGGAACTTCGAAAGGGTCCTTCACACCCTTGGTGCAAATCAAGAAGTTCCCCGACCTAGCCGTCTCCACTCGAGAGGAATCACGAGGGTCCCGCCCACATCCAGAGGAGCCCCGTTTCCGCCTCGTAGCTCGAGATGAGGGATCCTTTCCCTGCTTCGTCGGGAAAGAGTTCCCGGCGTTCCCGTCGCATCTCAAGAGGAGGCCCTCTCAACAGGAACGGCGAGAGGAACTCCAGGGTCGTGCCACCATTCCAAGAGTCCCCCAGATGTCTCAGTCCATTCCAGAGGAACCTCTTTTCCCTTCACCGGCTCGTCTTTCACGCCGAGGATCGACTCACACCAAGGTGGCACGTGGCACAGCCCTGTGGGAAAGCCTCGTGGGAAAGCCTCGAGGGACAGCCTCGAGGGAAAGCCACAGATCCCTTGATCCACGTGACAGGAAGCGTGACACTACTGCTGCAGCTCGGGAGGAAAGCGCACGTGCATGCCCCCACTCGAGACGAGGCCTGACTCCCCTGGGGAGACTCAGAAGCACCCCAAGATCCATGGCAACACTGGAGAGGAATCCTCAGGTTCCGGCCCCGACTCCACACAAGGACTGAGGCCCCGGCATGGACGGGAGAGGAATCCCGAGAGGTCCCCTAGCAACTCGCATGGGGACTGGCCTTTCCTGAGGCCACCAGAGCGGGTCCCTGAGGTCCCCGCCATAACTCGAGAAGACCTGCCGCAACTCGAGAAAATCCAGGAGGTTCTCCCCTCCAGGCGAGATGAGGCCCATTTCCGCTGAGGCGTCTCGAGGCTGATCACACCTCACCTCTGGAACTTCGAAAGGGTCCTTCACACCCTTGGTGCAAATCAAGAAGTTCCCCGAACTAGCCGTCTCCACTCGAGAGGAATCACGAGGGTCCCGCCCACATCCAGAGGAGCCCCGTTTCCGCCTCGTAGCTCGAGATGAGGGATCCTTTCCCTGCTTCGTCGGGAAAGAGTTCCCGGCGTTCCCGTCGCATCTCAAGAGGAGGCCCTCTCAACAGGAACGGCGAGAGGAACTCCAGGGTCGTGCCACCATTCCAAGAGTCCCCCAGATGTCTCAGTCCATTCCAGAGGAACCTCTTTTCCCTTCACCGGCTCGTCTTCCCGCCGAGGATCGACTCACACCAAGGTGGCACGTGGCACAGCCCTGTGGGAAAGCCTCGTGGGAAAGCCTCGAGGGACAGCCTCGAGGGAAAGCCACAGATCCCTTGATCCACGTGACAGGAAGCGTGACACTACTGCTGCAGCTCGGGAGGAAAGCGCACGTGCATGCCCCCACTCGAGACGAGGCCTGACTCCCCTGGGGAGACTCAGAAGCACCCCAAGATCCATGGCAACACTGGAGAGGAATCCTCAGGTTCCGGCCCCGACTCCACACAAGGACTGAGGCCCCGGCATGGACGGGAGAGGAATCCCGAGGGGTCCCCTAGCAACTCGCATGGGGACTGGCCTTTCCTGAGGCCACCAGAGCGGGTCCCTGAGGTCCCCGCCGTAACTCGAGAAGACCTGCCGCACCTCGAGAAAATCCAGGAGGTTCTCCCCTCCAGGCGAGATGAGGCCCATTTCCTCTGAGGCGTCTCGAGGCTGATCACACCTCACCTCTGGAACTTCGAAAGGGTCCTTCACACCCTTGGTGCAAATCAAGAAGTTCCCCGACCTAGCCGTCTCCACTCGAGAGGAATCACGAGGGTCCCGCCCACATCCAGAGGAGCCCCGTTTCCGCCTCGTAGCTCGAGATGAGGGATCCTTTCCCTGCTTCTTCGGGAAAGAGTTCCCGGCGTTCCCGTCGCATCTCAAGAGGAGGCCCTCTCAACAGGAACGGCGAGAGGAACTCCAGGGTCGTGCCACCATTCCAAGAGTCCCCCAGATGTCTCAGTCCATTCCAGAGGAACCTCTTTTCCCTTCACCGGCTCGTCTTTCACGCCGAGGATCGACTCACACCAAGGTGGCACGTGGCACAGCCCTGTGGGAAAGCCTCGTGGGAAAGCCTCGAGGGACAGCCTCGAGGGAAAGCCACAGATCCCTTGATCCACGTGACAGGAAGCGTGACACTACTGCTGCAGCTCGGGAGGAAAGCGCACGTGCATGCCCCCACTCGAGACGAGGCCTGACTCCCCTGGGGAGACTCAGAAGCACCCCAAGATCCATGGCAACACTGGAGAGGAATCCTCAGGTTCCGGCCCCGACTCCACACAAGGACTGAGGCCCCGGCATGGACGGGAGAGGAATCCCGAGGGGTCCCCTAGCAACTCGGATGGGGACTGGCCTTTCCTGAGGCCACCAGAGCGGGTCCCTGAGGTCCCCGCCGTAACTCGAGAAGACCTGCCGCAACTCGAGAAAATCCAGGAGGTTCTCCCCTCCAGGCGAGATGAGGCCCATTTCCGCTGAGGCGTCTCGAGGCTGATCACACCTCACCTCTGGAACTTCGAAAGGGTCCTTCACACCCTTGGTGCAAATCAAGAAGTTCCCCGACCTAGCCGTCTCCACTCGAGAGGAATCACGAGGGTCCCGCCCACATCCAGAGGAGCCCCGTTTCCGCCTCGTAGCTCGAGATGAGGGATCCTTTCCCTGCTTCTTCGGGAAAGAGTTCCCGGCGTTCCCGTCGCATCTCAAGAGGAGGCCCTCTCAACAGGAACGGCGAGAGGAACTCCAGGGTCGTGCCACCATTCCAAGAGTCCCCCAGATGTCTCAGTCCATTCCAGAGGAACCTCTTTTCCCTTCACCGGCTCGTCTTTCACGCCGAGGATCGACTCACACCAAGGTGGCACGTGGCACAGCCCTGTGGGAAAGCCTCGTGGGAAAGCCTCGAGGGACAGCCTCGAGGGAAAGCCACAGATCCCTTGATCCACGTGACAGGAAGCGTGACACTACTGCTGCAGCTCGGGAGGAAACCGCACGTGCATGCCCCCACTCGAGACGAGGCCTGACTCCCCTGGGGAGACTCAGAAGCACCCCAAGATCCATGGCAACACTGGAGAGGAATCCTCAGGTTCCGGCCCCGACTCCACACAAGGACTGAGGCCCCGGCATGGACGGGAGAGGAATCCCGAGGGGTCCCCTAGCAACTCGGATGGGGACTGGCCTTTCCTGAGGCCACCAGAGCGGGTCCCTGAGGTCCCCGCCGTAACTCGAGAAGACCTGCCGCAACTCGAGAAAATCCAGGAGGTTCTCCCCTCCAGGCGAGATGAGGCCCATTTCCGCTGAGGCGTCTCGAGGCTGATCACACCTCACCTCTGGAACTTCGAAAGGGTCCTTCACACCCTTGGTGCAAATCAAGAAGTTCCCCGACCTAGCCGTCTCCACTCGAGAGGAATCACGAGGGTCCCGCCCACATCCAGAGGAGCCCCGTTTCCGCCTCGTAGCTCGAGATGAGGGATCCTTTCCCTGCTTCTTCGGGAAAGAGTTCCCGGCGTTCCCGTCGCATCTCAAGAGGAGGCCCTCTCAACAGGAACGGCGAGAGGAACTCCAGGGTCGTGCCACCATTCCAAGAGTCCCCCAGATGTCTCAGTCCATTCCAGAGGAACCTCTTTTCCCTTCACCGGCTCGTCTTTCACGCCGAGGATCGACTCACACCAAGGTGGCACGTGGCACAGCCCTGTGGGAAAGCCTCGTGGGAAAGCCTCGAGGGACAGCCTCGAGGGAAAGCCACAGATCCCTTGATCCACGTGACAGGAAGCGTGACACTACTGCTGCAGCTCGGGAGGAAAGCGCACGTGCATGCCCCCACTCGAGACGAGGCCTGACTCCCCTGGGGAGACTCAGAAGCACCCCAAGATCCATGGCAACACTGGAGAGGAATCCTCAGGTTCCGGCCCCGACTCCACACAAGGACTGAGGCCCCGGCATGGACGGGAGAGGAATCCCGAGAGGTCCCCTAGCAACTCGCATGGGGACTGGCCTTTCCTGAGGCCAACAGAGCGGGTCCCTGAGGTCCCCGCCGTAACTCGAGAAGACCTGCCGCAACTCGAGAAAATCCAGGAGGTTCTCCCCTCCAGGCGAGATGAGGCCCATTTCCGCTGAGGCGTCTCGAGGCTGATCACACCTCACCTCTGGAACTTCGAAAGGGTCCTTCACACCCTTGGTTCAAATCAAGAAGTTCCCCGACCTAGCCGTCTCCACTCGAGAGGAATCACTAGGGTCCCGCCCACATCCAGAGGAGCCCCGTTTCCGCCTCGTAGCTCGAGATGAGGGATCCTTTCCCTGCTTCGTCGGGAAAGAGTTCCCGGCGTTCCCGTCGCATCTCAAGAGGAGGCCCTCTCAACAGGAACGGCGAGAGGAACTCCAGGGTCGTGCCACCATTCCAAGAGTCCCCCAGATGTCTCAGTCCATTCCAGAGGAACCTCTTTTCCCTTCACCGGCTCGTCTTCCCGCCGAGGATCGACTCACACCAAGGTGGCACGTGGCACAGCCCTGTGGGAAAGCCTCGTGGGAAAGCCTCGAGGGACAGCCTCGAGGGAAAGCCACAGATCCCTTGATCCACGTGACAGGAAGCGTGACACTACTGCTGCAGCTCGGGAGGAAAGCGCACGTGCATGCCCCCACTCGAGACGAGGCCTGACTCCCCTGGGGAGACTCAGAAGCACCCCAAGATCCATGGCAACACTGGAGAGGAATCCTCAGGTTCCGGCCCCGACTCCACACAAGGACTGAGGCCCCGGCATGGACGGGAGAGGAATCCCGAGGGGTCCCCTAGAAACTCGCATGGGGACTGGCCTTTCCTGAGGCCACCAGAGCGGGTCCCTGACGTCCCCGCCGTAACTCGAGAAGACCTGCCGCAACTCGAGAAAATCCAGGAGGTTCTCCCCTCCAGGCGAGATGAGGCCCATTTCCGCTGAGGCGTCTCGAGGCTGATCACACCTCACCTCTGGAACTTCGAAAGGGTCCTTCACACCCTTGGTGCAAATCAAGAAGTTCCCCGACCTAGCCGTCTCCACTCGAGAGGAATCACGAGGGTCCCGCCCACATCCAGAGGAGCCCCGTTTCCGCCTCGTAGCTCGAGATGAGGGATCCTTTCCCTGCTTCGTCGGGAAAGAGTTCCCGGCGTTCCCGTCGCATCTCAAGAGGAGGCCCTCTCAACAGGAACGGCGAGAGGAACTCCAGGGTCGTGCCACCATTCCAAGAGTCCCCCAGATGTCTCAGTCCATTCCAGAGGAACCTCTTTTCCCTTCACCGGCTCGTCTTTCACGCCGAGGATCGACTCACACCAAGGTGGCACGTGGCACAGCCCTGTGGGAAAGCCTCGTGGGAAAGCCTCGAGGGACAGCCTCGAGGGAAAGCCACAGATCCCTTGATCCACGTGACAGGAAGCGTGACACTACTGCTGCAGCTCGGGAGGAAAGCGCACGTGCATGCCCCCACTCGAGACGAGGCCTGACTCCCCTGGGGAGACTCAGAAGCACCCCAAGATCCATGGCAACACTGGAGAGGAATCCTCAGGTTCCGGCCCCGACTCCACACAAGGACTGAGGCCCCGGCATGGACGGGAGAGGAATCCCGAGAGGTCCCCTAGCAACTCGCATGGGGACTGGCCTTTCCTGAGGCCACCAGAGCGGGTCCCTGAGGTCCCCGCCATAACTCGAGAAGACCTGCCGCAACTCGAGAAAATCCAGGAGGTTCTCCCCTCCAGGCGAGATGAGGCCCATTTCCGCTGAGGCGTCTCGAGGCTGATCACACCTCACCTCTGGAACTTCGAAAGGGTCCTTCACACCCTTGGTGCAAATCAAGAAGTTCCCCGACCTAGCCGTCTCCACTCGAGAGGAATCACGAGGGTCCCGCCCACATCCAGAGGAGCCCCGTTTCCGCCTCGTAGCTCGAGATGAGGGATCCTTTCCCTGCTTCGTCGGGAAAGAGTTCCCGGCGTTCCCGTCGCATCTCAAGAGGAGGCCCTCTCAACAGGAACGGCGAGAGGAACTCCAGGGTCGTGCCACCATTCCAAGAGTCCCCCAGATGTCTCAGTCCATTCCAGAGGAACCTCTTTTCCCTTCACCGGCTCGTCTTCCCGCCGAGGATCGACTCACACCAAGGTGGCACGTGGCACAGCCCTGTGGGAAAGCCTCGTGGGAAAGCCTCGAGGGACAGCCTCGAGGGAAAGCCACAGATCCCTTGATCCACGTGACAGGAAGCGTGACACTACTGCTGCAGCTCGGGAGGAAAGCGCACGTGCATGCCCCCACTCGAGACGAGGCCTGACTCCCCTGGGGAGACTCAGAAGCACCCCAAGATCCATGGCAACACTGGAGAGGAATCCTCAGGTTCCGGCCCCGACTCCACACAAGGACTGAGGCCCCGGCATGGACGGGAGAGGAATCCCGAGGGGTCCCCTAGAAACTCGCATGGGGACTGGCCTTTCCTGAGGCCACCAGAGCGGGTCCCTGACGTCCCCGCCGTAACTCGAGAAGACCTGCCGCAACTCGAGAAAATCCAGGAGGTTCTCCCCTCCAGGCGAGATGAGGCCCATTTCCGCTGAGGCGTCTCGAGGCTGATCACACCTCACCTCTGGAACTTCGAAAGGGTCCTTCACACCCTTGGTGCAAATCAAGAAGTTCCCCGACCTAGCCGTCTCCACTCGAGAGGAATCACGAGGGTCCCGCCCACATCCAGAGGAGCCCCGTTTCCGCCTCGTAGCTCGAGATGAGGGATCCTTTCCCTGCTTCGTCGGGAAAGAGTTCCCGGCGTTCCCGTCGCATCTCAAGAGGAGGCCCTCTCAACAGGAACGGCGAGAGGAACTCCAGGGTCGTGCCACCATTCCAAGAGTCCCCCAGATGTCTCAGTCCATTCCAGAGGAACCTCTTTTCCCTTCACCGGCTCGTCTTTCACGCCGAGGATCGACTCACACCAAGGTGGCACGTGGCACAGCCCTGTGGGAAAGCCTCGTGGGAAAGCCTCGAGGGACAGCCTCGAGGGAAAGCCACAGATCCCTTGATCCACGTGACAGGAAGCGTGACACTACTGCTGCAGCTCGGGAGGAAAGCGCACGTGCATGCCCCCACTCGAGACGAGGCCTGACTCCCCTGGGGAGACTCAGAAGCACCCCAAGATCCATGGCAACACTGGAGAGGAATCCTCAGGTTCCGGCCCCGACTCCACACAAGGACTGAGGCCCCGGCATGGACGGGAGAGGAATCCCGAGAGGTCCCCTAGCAACTCGCATGGGGACTGGCCTTTCCTGAGGCCACCAGAGCGGGTCCCTGAGGTCCCCGCCATAACTCGAGAAGACCTGCCGCAACTCGAGAAAATCCAGGAGGTTCTCCCCTCCAGGCGAGATGAGGCCCATTTCCGCTGAGGCGTCTCGAGGCTGATCACACCTCACCTCTGGAACTTCGAAAGGGTCCTTCACACCCTTGGTGCAAATCAAGAAGTTCCCCGACCTAGCCGTCTCCACTCGAGAGGAATCACGAGGGTCCCGCCCACATCCAGAGGAGCCCCGTTTCCGCCTCGTAGCTCGAGATGAGGGATCCTTTCCCTGCTTCGTCGGGAAAGAGTTCCCGGCGTTCCCGTCGCATCTCAAGAGGAGGCCCTCTCAACAGGAACGGTGAGAGGAACTCCAGGGTCGTGCCACCATTCCAAGAGTCCCCCAGATGTCTCAGTCCATTCCAGAGGAACCTCTTTTCCCTTCACCGGCTCGTCTTTCACGCCGAGGATCGACTCACACCAATGTGGCACGTGGCACAGCCCTGTGGGAAAGCCTCGTGGGAAAGCCTCGAGGGACAGCCTCGAGGGAAAGCCACAGATCCCTTGATCCACGTGACAGGAAGCGTGACACTACTGCTGCAGCTCGGGAGGAAAGCGCACGTGCATGCCCCCACTCGAGACGAGGCCTGACTCCCCTGGGGAGACTCAGAAGCACCCCAAGATCCATGGCAACACTGGAGAGGAATCCTCAGGTTCCGGCCCCGACTCCACACAAGGACTGAGGCCCCGGCATGGACGGGAGAGGAATCCCGAGAGGTCCCCTAGCAACTCGCATGGGGACTGGCCTTTCCTGAGGCCACCAGAGCGGGTCCCTGAGGTCCCCGCCGTAACTCGAGAAGACCTGCCGCAACTCGAGAAAATCCAGGAGGTTCTCCCCTCCAGGCGAGATGAGGCCCATTTCCGCTGAGGCGTCTCGAGGCTGATCACACCTCACCTCTGGAACTTCGAAAGGGTCCTTCACACCCTTGGTGCAAATCAAGAAGTTCCCCGGCCTAGCCGTCTCCACTCGAGAGGAATCACGAGGGTCCCGCCCACATCCAGAGGAGCCCCGTTTCCGCCTCGTAGCTCGAGATGAGGGATCCTTTCCCTGCTTCGTCGGGAAAGAGTTCCCGGCGTTCCCGTCGCATCTCAAGAGGGGGCCCTCTCAACAGGACCGGCGAGAGGAACTCCAGGGTCGTGCCACCATTCCAAGAGTCCCCCAGATGTCTCAGTCCATTCCAGAGGAACCTCTTTTCCCTTCACCGGCTCGTCTTTCACGCCGAGGATTGACTCACACCAAGGTGGCACGTGGCACAGCCCTGTGGGAAAGCCTCGTGGGAAAGCCTCGAGGGACAGCCTCGAGGGAAAGCCACAGATCCCTTGATCCACGTGACAGGAAGCGTGACACTACTGCTGCAGCTCGGGAGGAAAGCGCACGGGCATGCCCCCACTCGAGACGAGGCCTGACTCCCCTGGGGAGACTCAGAAGCACCCCAAGATCCATGGCAACACTGGAGAGGAATCCTCAGGTTCCGGCCCCGACTCCACACAAGGACTGAGGCCCCGGCATGGAAGGGAGAGGAATCCCGAGAGGTCCCCTAGCAACTCGCATGGGGACTGGCCTTTCCTGAGGCCACCAGAGCGGGTCCCTGAGGTCCCCGCCGTAACTCGAGAAGACCTGCCGCAACTCGAGAAAATCCAGGAGGTTCTCCCCTCCAGGCGAGATGAGGCCCATTTCCGCTGAGGCGTCTCGAGGCTGATCACACCTCACCTCTGGAACTTCGAAAGGGTCCTTCACACCCTTGGTGCAAATCAAGAAGTTCCCCGACATACCCGTCTCCATTCGAGAGGAATCACGAGGGTCCCGCCCACATCCAGAGGAGCCCCGTTTCCGCCTCGTAGCTCGAGATGAGGGATCCTTTCCCTGCTTCGTCGGGAAAGAGTTCCCGGCGTTCCCGTCGCATCTCAAGAGGAGGCCCTCTCAACAGGAACGGCGAGAGGAACTCCAGGGTCGTGCCACCATTCCAACAGTCCCCCAGATGTCTCAGTCCATTCCAGAGGAACCTCTTTTCCCTTCACCGGCTCGTCTTTCCCGCCGAGGATCGACTCACACCAAGGTGGCACGTGGCACAGCCCTGTGGGAAAGCCTCGTGGGAAAGCCTCGAGGGACAGCCTCGAGGGAAAGCCACAGATCCCTTGATCCACGTGACAGGAAGCGTGACACTACTGCTGCAGCTCGGGAGGAAAGCACACGTGCATGCCCCCACTCGAGACGAGGCCTGACTCCCCTGGGGAGACTCAGAAGCACCCCAAGATCCATGGCAATACTGGAGAGGAATCCTCAGGTTCCGGCCCCGACTCCACACAAGGACTGAGGCCCCGGCATGGACGGGAGAGGAATCCCGAGAGGTCCCCTAGCAACTCGCATGGGGACTGGCCTTTCCTGAGGCCACCAGAGCGGGTCCCTGAGGTCCCCGCCGTAACTCGAGAAGACCTGCCGCAACTCGAGAAAATCCAGGAGGTTCTCCCCTCCAGGCGAGATGAGGCCCATTTCCGCTGAGGCGTCTCGAGGCTGATCACACCTCACCTCTGGAACTTCGAAAGGGTCCTTCACACGCTTGGTGCAAATCAAGAAGTTCCCCGACCTAGCCGTCTCCACTCGAGAGGAATCAAGCCCCGTTTCCGCCTCGTAGCTCGAGATGAGGGATCCTTTCCCTGCTTCGTCGGGAAAGAGTTCCCGGCGTTCCCGTCCCATCTCAAGAGGAGGCCCTCTCAACAGGAACGGCGAGAGGAACTCCAGGGTCGTGCCACCATTCCAAGAGTCCCCCAGATGTCTCAGTCCATTCCAGAGGAACCTCTTTTCCCTTCAGCGGCTCGTCTTTCACGCCGAGGATCCACTCACACCAAGGTGGCACGTGGCACAGCCCTGTGGGAAAGCCTCGTGGGAAAGCCTCGAGGGACAGCCTCGAGGGAAAGCCACAGATCCCTTGATCCACGTGACAGGAAGCGTGACACTACTGCTGCAGCTCGGGAGGAAAGCGCACGTGCATGCCCCCACTCGAGACGAGGCCTGACTCCCCTGGGGAGACTCAGAAGCACCCCAAGATCCATGGCAACACTGGAGAGGAATCCTCAGGTTCCGGCCCCGACTCCACACAAGGACTGAGGCCCCGGCATGGACGGGAGAGGAATCCCGAGAGGTCCCCTAGCAACTCGCATGGGGACTGGCCTTTCCAGAGGCCACCAGAGCGGGTCCCTGAGGTCCCCGCCGTAACTCGAGAAGACCTGCCGCAACTCGAGAAAATCCAGGAGGTTCTCCCCTCCAGGCGAGATGAGGCCCATTTCCGCTGAGGCGTCTCGAGGCTGATCACACCTCACCTCTAGAACTTCGAAAGGGTCCTTCACACCCTTGGTGCAAATCAAGAAGTTCCCCGACCTAGCCGTCTCCACTCGAGAGGAATCACGAGGGTC
Source organism: Budorcas taxicolor (assembly GCF_023091745.1). Lineage (NCBI taxonomy): Eukaryota > Metazoa > Chordata > Mammalia > Artiodactyla > Bovidae > Budorcas > Budorcas taxicolor. Next base: position 70,690 of record NW_026292191.1, on the reverse strand, counting down.
CCGCCCACATCCAGAGAAGCCCCATTTCCGCCTCGTAGCTCGAGATGAGGGATCCTTTCCCTGCTTCGTCGGGAAAGAGTTCCCGGCGTTCCCGTCGCATCTCAAGTGGAGGCCCTCTCAATAGGAACGGCGAGAGGAACTCCAGGGTCGTGCCACCATTCCAAGAGTCCCCCAGATGTCTCAGTCCATTCCAGAGGAACCTCTTTTCCCTTCACCGGCTCGTCTTTCACGCCGAGGATCGACTCACACCAAGGTGGCACGTGGCACAGCCCTGTGGGAAAGCCTCGTGGGAAAGCCTCGAGGGACAGCCTCGATGGAAAGCCACAGATCCCTTGATCCACATGACAGGAAGCATGACACTACTGCAGCAGCTCGGGAGGAAAGCGCACGTGCATGCCCCCACTCGAGACGAGGCCTGACTCCCCTGGGGAGACTCAGAAGCACCCCAAGATCCATGGCAACACTGGAGAGGAATCCTCAGGTTCCGGCCCCGACTCCACACAAGGACTGAGGCCCCGGCATGGACGGGAGAGGAATCCCGAGAGGTCCCCTAGCAACTCGCATGGGGACTGGCCTTTCCTGAGGCCACCAGAGCGGGTCCCTGAGGTCCCCGCCGTAACTCGAGAAGACCTGCCGCAACTCGAGAAAATCCAGGAGGTTCTCCCCTCCAGGCGAGATGAGGCCCATTTCCGCTGAGGCGTCTCGAGGCTGATCACACCTCACCTCTGGAACTTCGAAAGGGTCCTTCACACCCTTGGTGCAAATCAAGAATTTCCCCGACCTAGCCGTCTCCACTCGAGAGGAATCACGAGGGTCCCGCCCACATCCAGAGGAGCCCCATTTCCGCCTCGTAGCTCGAGATGAGGGATCCTTTCCCTGCTTCGTCGGGAAAGAGTTCCCGGCGTTCCCGTCGCATCTCAAGTGGAGGCCCTCTCAACAGGAACGGCGAGAGGAACTTCAGGGTCGTGCCACCATTCCAAGAGTCCCCCAGATGTCTCAGTCCATTCCAGAGGAACCTCTTTTCCCTTCACCGGCTCGTCTTTCACGCCGAGGATTGACTCACACCAAGGTGGCACGTGGCACAGCCCTGTGGGAAAGCCTCGTGGGAAAGCCTCGAGGGACAGCCTCGAGGGAAAGCCACAGATCCCTTGATCCACATGACAGGAAGCATGACACTACTGCAGCAGCTCGGGAGGAAAGCGCACATGCATGCCCCCACTCGAGACGAGGCCTGACTCCCCTGGGGAGACTCAGAAGCACCCCAAGATCCATGGCAACACTGGAGAGGAATCCTCAGGTTCCGGCCCCGACTCCACACAAGGACTGAGGCCCCGGCATGGACGGGAGAGGAATCCCGAGAGGTCCCCTAGCAACTCGCATGGGGACTGGCCTTTCCTGAGGCCACCAGAGCGGGTCCCTGAGGTCCCCGCCGAAACTCGAGAAGACCTGCCGCAACTCGAGAAAATCCAGGAGGTTCTCCCCTCCAGGCGAGATGAGGCCCATTTCCGCTGAGGCGTCTCGAGGCTGATCACACCTCACCTCTGGAACTTCGAAAGGGTCCTTCACACGCTTGGTGCAAATCAAGAAGTTCCCCGACCTAGCCGTCTCCACTCGAGAGGAATCACGAGGGTCCCGCCCACATCCAGAGGAGCCCCGTTTCCGCCTCGTAGCTCGAGATGAGGGATCCTTTCCCTGCTTCGTCGGGAAAGAGTTCCCGGCGTTCCCGTCCCATCTCAAGAGGAGGCCCTCTCAACAGGAACGGCGAGAGGAACTCCAGGGTCGTGCCACCATTCCAAGAGTCCCCCAGATGTCTCAGTCCATTCCAGAGGAACCTCTTTTCCCTTCAGCGGCTCGTCTTTCACGCCGAGGATCCACTCACACCAAGGTGGCACGTGGCACAGCCCTGTGGGAAAGCCTCGTGGGAAAGCCTCGAGGGACAGCCTCGAGGGAAAGCCACAGATCCCTTGATCCACGTGACAGGAAGCGTGACACTACTGCTGCAGCTCGGGAGGAAAGCGCACGTGCATGCCCCCACTCGAGACGAGGCCTGACTCCCCTGGGGAGACTCAGAAGCACCCCAAGATCCATGGCAACACTGGAGAGGAATCCTCAGGTTCCGGCCCCGACTCCACACAAGGACTGAGGCCCCGGCATGGACGGGAGAGGAATCCCGAGAGGTCCCCTAGCAACTCGCATGGGGACTGGCCTTTCCAGAGGCCACCAGAGCGGGTCCCTGAGGTCCCCGCCGTAACTCGAGAAGACCTGCCGCAACTCGAGAAAATCCAGGAGGTTCTCCCCTCCAGGCGAGATGAGGCCCATTTCCGCTGAGGCGTCTCGAGGCTGATCACACCTCACCTCTAGAACTTCGAAAGGGTCCTTCACACCCTTGGTGCAAATCAAGAAGTTCCCCGACCTAGCCGTCTCCACTCGAGAGGAATCACGAGGGTCCCGCCCACATCCAGAGAAGCCCCATTTCCGCCTCGTAGCTCGAGATGAGGGATCCTTTCCCTGCTTCGTCGGGAAAGAGTTCCCGGCGTTCCCGTCGCATCTCAAGTGGAGGCCCTCTCAATAGGAACGGCGAGAGGAACTCCAGGGTCGTGCCACCATTCCAAGAGTCCCCCAGATGTCTCAGTCCATTCCAGAGGAACCTCTTTTCCCTTCACCGGCTCGTCTTTCACGCCGAGGATCGACTCACACCAAGGTGGCACGTGGCACAGCCCTGTGGGAAAGCCTCGTGGGAAAGCCTCGAGGGACAGCCTCGATGGAAAGCCACAGATCCCTTGATCCACATGACAGGAAGCATGACACTACTGCAGCAGCTCGGGAGGAAAGCGCACGTGCATGCCCCCACTCGAGACGAGGCCTGACTCCCCTGGGGAGACTCAGAAGCACCCCAAGATCCATGGCAACACTGGAGAGGAATCCTCAGGTTCCGGCCCCGACTCCACACAAGGACTGAGGCCCCGGCATGGACGGGAGAGGAATCCCGAGAGGTCCCCTAGCAACTCGCATGGGGACTGGCCTTTCCTGAGGCCACCAGAGCGGGTCCCTGAGGTCCCCGCCGTAACTCGAGAAGACCTGCCGCAACTCGAGAAAATCCAGGAGGTTCTCCCCTCCAGGCGAGATGAGGCCCATTTCCGCTGAGGCGTCTCGAGGCTGATCACACCTCACCTCTGGAACTTCGAAAGGGTCCTTCACACCCTTGGTGCAAATCAAGAATTTCCCCGACCTAGCCGTCTCCACTCGAGAGGAATCACGAGGGTCCCGCCCACATCCAGAGGAGCCCCATTTCCGCCTCGTAGCTCGAGATGAGGGATCCTTTCCCTGCTTCGTCGGGAAAGAGTTCCCGGCGTTCCCGTCGCATCTCAAGTGGAGGCCCTCTCAACAGGAACGGCGAGAGGAACTTCAGGGTCGTGCCACCATTCCAAGAGTCCCCCAGATGTCTCAGTCCATTCCAGAGGAACCTCTTTTCCCTTCACCGGCTCGTCTTTCACGCCGAGGATTGACTCACACCAAGGTGGCACGTGGCACAGCCCTGTGGGAAAGCCTCGTGGGAAAGCCTCGAGGGACAGCCTCGAGGGAAAGCCACAGATCCCTTGATCCACATGACAGGAAGCATGACACTACTGCAGCAGCTCGGGAGGAAAGCGCACATGCATGCCCCCACTCGAGACGAGGCCTGACTCCCCTGGGGAGACTCAGAAGCACCCCAAGATCCATGGCAACACTGGAGAGGAATCCTCAGGTTCCGGCCCCGACTCCACACAAGGACTGAGGCCCCGGCATGGACGGGAGAGGAATCCCGAGAGGTCCCCTAGCAACTCGCATGGGGACTGGCCTTTCCTGAGGCCACCAGAGCGGGTCCCTGAGGTCCCCGCCGAAACTCGAGAAGACCTGCCGCAACTCGAGAAAATCCAGGAGGTTCTCCCCTCCAGGCGAGATGAGGCCCATTTCCGCTGAGGCGTCTCGAGGCTGATCACACCTCACCTCTGGAACTTCGAAAGGGTCCTTCACACGCTTGGTGCAAATCAAGAAGTTCCCCGACCTAGCCGTCTCCACTCGAGAGGAATCACGAGGGTCCCGCCCACATCCAGAGGAGCCCCGTTTCCGCCTCGTAGCTCGAGATGAGGGATCCTTTCCCTGCTTCGTCGGGAAAGAGTTCCCGGCGTTCCCGTCCCATCTCAAGAGGAGGCCCTCTCAACAGGAACGGCGAGAGGAACTCCAGGGTCGTGCCACCATTCCAAGAGTCCCCCAGATGTCTCAGTCCATTCCAGAGGAACCTCTTTTCCCTTCAGCGGCTCGTCTTTCACGCCGAGGATCCACTCACACCAAGGTGGCACGTGGCACAGCCCTGTGGGAAAGCCTCGTGGGAAAGCCTCGAGGGACAGCCTCGAGGGAAAGCCACAGATCCCTTGATCCACGTGACAGGAAGCGTGACACTACTGCTGCAGCTCGGGAGGAAAGCGCACGTGCATGCCCCCACTCGAGACGAGGCCTGACTCCCCTGGGGAGACTCAGAAGCACCCCAAGATCCATGGCAACACTGGAGAGGAATCCTCAGGTTCCGGCCCCGACTCCACACAAGGACTGAGGCCCCGGCATGGACGGGAGAGGAATCCCGAGAGGTCCCCTAGCAACTCGCATGGGGACTGGCCTTTCCAGAGGCCACCAGAGCGGGTCCCTGAGGTCCCCGCCGTAACTCGAGAAGACCTGCCGCAACTCGAGAAAATCCAGGAGGTTCTCCCCTCCAGGCGAGATGAGGCCCATTTCCGCTGAGGCGTCTCGAGGCTGATCACACCTCACCTCTAGAACTTCGAAAGGGTCCTTCACACCCTTGGTGCAAATCAAGAAGTTCCCCGACCTAGCCGTCTCCACTCGAGAGGAATCACGAGGGTCCCGCCCACATCCAGAGAAGCCCCATTTCCGCCTCGTAGCTCGAGATGAGGGATCCTTTCCCTGCTTCGTCGGGAAAGAGTTCCCGGCGTTCCCGTCGCATCTCAAGTGGAGGCCCTCTCAATAGGAACGGCGAGAGGAACTCCAGGGTCGTGCCACCATTCCAAGAGTCCCCCAGATGTCTCAGTCCATTCCAGAGGAACCTCTTTTCCCTTCACCGGCTCGTCTTTCACGCCGAGGATCGACTCACACCAAGGTGGCACGTGGCACAGCCCTGTGGGAAAGCCTCGTGGGAAAGCCTCGAGGGACAGCCTCGAGGGAAAGCCACAGATCCCTTGATCCACATGACAGGAAGCATGACACTACTGCAGCAGCTCGGGAGGAAAGCGCACGTGCATGCCCCCACTCGAGACGAGGCCTGACTCCCCTGGGGAGACTCAGAAGCACCCCAAGATCCATGGCAACACTGGAGAGGAATCCTCAGGTTCCGGCCCCGACTCCACACAAGGACTGAGGCCCCGGCATGGACGGGAGAGGAATCCCGAGAGGTCCCCTAGCAACTCGCATGGGGACTGGCCTTTCCTGAGGCCACCAGAGCGGGTCCCTGAGGTCCCCGCCGTAACTCGAGAAGACCTGCCGCAACTCGAGAAAATCCAGGAGGTTCTCCCCTCCAGGCGAGATGAGGCCCATTTCCGCTGAGGCGTCTCGAGGCTGATCACACCTCACCTCTGGAACTTCGAAAGGGTCCTTCACACCCTTGGTGCAAATCAAGAATTTCCCCGACCTAGCCGTCTCCACTCGAGAGGAATCACGAGGGTCCCGCCCACATCCAGAGGAGCCCCATTTCCGCCTCGTAGCTCGAGATGAGGGATCCTTTCCCTGCTTCGTCGGGAAAGAGTTCCCGGCGTTCCCGTCGCATCTCAAGTGGAGGCCCTCTCAACAGGAACGGCGAGAGGAACTTCAGGGTCGTGCCACCATTCCAAGAGTCCCCCAGATGTCTCAGTCCATTCCAGAGGAACCTCTTTTCCCTTCACCGGCTCGTCTTTCACGCCGAGGATTGACTCACACCAAGGTGGCACGTGGCACAGCCCTGTGGGAAAGCCTCGTGGGAAAGCCTCGAGGGACAGCCTCGAGGGAAAGCCACAGATCCCTTGATCCACATGACAGGAAGCATGACACTACTGCAGCAGCTCGGGAGGAAAGCGCACGTGCATGCCCCCACTCGAGACGAGGCCTGACTCCCCTGGGGAGACTCAGAAGCAACCCCAAGATCCATGGCAACACTGGAGAGGAATCCTCAGGTTCCGGCCCCGACTCCACACAAGGACTGAGGCCCCGGCATGGACGGGAGAGGAATCCCGAGAGGTCCCCTAGCAACTCGCATGGGGACTGGCCTTTCCTGAGGCCACCAGAGCGGGTCCCTGAGGTCCCCGCCGTAACTCAAGAAGACCTGCCGCAACTCGAGAAAATCCAGGAGGTTCTCCCCTCCAGGCGAGATGAGGCCCATTTCCGCTGAGGCGTCTCGAGGCTGATCACACCTCACCTCTGGAACTTCGAAAGGGTCCTTCACACCCTTGGTGCAAATCAAGAAGTTCCCCGACCTGGCCGTCTCCACTCGAGAGAAATCACGAGGGTCCCGCCCACATCCAGAGGAGCCCCGTTTCCGCCTCGTAGCTCGAGATGAGGGATCCTTTCCCTGCTTCGTCGGGAAAGAGTCCCCGGCGTTCCCGTCGCAACTCAAGAGGAGGCCCTCTCAACAGGAACGGCGAGAGGAACTCCAGGGTCGTGCCACCATTCCAAGAGTCCCCCAGATGTCTCAGTCCATTCCAGAGGAACCTCTTTTCCCTTCACCGGCTCGTCTTTCACGCCGAGGATCGACTCACACCAAGGTGGCACGTGGCACAGCCCTGTGGGAAAGCCTCGTGGGAAAGCCTCGAGGGACAGCCTCGAGGGAAAGCCACAGATCCCTTGATCCACGTGACAGGAAGCGTGAGACTACTGCTGCAGCTCGGAAGGAAAGCGCACGTCATGCCCCCACTCGAGACGAGGCCTGACTCCCCTGGGGAGACTCAGAAGCACCCCAAGATCCATAGCAACACTGGAGAGGAATCCTCAGGTTCCGGCCCCGACTCCACACAAGGACTGAGGCCCCGGCATGGACGGGAGAGGAATCCCGAGAGGTCCCCTAGCAACTCGCATGGGGACTGGCCTTTTCTGAGGCCACCAGAGTGGGTCCCTGAGGTCCCCGCCGTAACTCGAGAAGACCTGCCGCAACTCGAGAAAATCCAGGAGGTTCTCTCCTCCAGGCGAGATGAGGCCCATTTCCGCTGAGGCGTCTCGAGGCTGATCACACCTCACCTCTGGAACTTCGAAAGGGTCCTTCACACCCTTGGTGCAAATCAAGAAGTTCCCCGACCTAGCCGTCTCCACTCGAGAGGAATCACGAGGGTCCCGCCCACATCCAGAGGAGCCCCGTTTCCGCCTCGTAGCTCGAGATGAGGGATCCTTTCCCTGCTTCGTCGGGAAAGAGTTCCCGGCGTTCCCGTCCCATCTCAAGAGGAGGCCCTCTCAACAGGAACGGCGAGAGGAACTCCAGGGTCGTGCCACCATTCCAAGAGTCCCCCAGATGTCTCAGTCCATTCCAGAGGAACCTCTTTTCCCTTCAGCGGCTCGTCTTTCACGCCGAGAATCCACTCACACCAAGGTGGCACGTGGCACAGCCCTGTGGGAAAGCCTCGTGGGAAAGCCTTGAGGGACAGCCTCGAGGGAAAGCCACAGATCCCTTGATCCACGTGACAGGAAGCGTGACACTACTGCTGCAGCTCGGGAGGAAAGCGCACGTGCATGCCCCCACTCGAGACGAGGCCTGACTCCCCTGGGGAGACTCAGAAGCACCCCAAGATCCATGGCAACACTGGAGAGGAATCCTCAGGTTCCGGCCCCGACTCCACACAAGGACTGAGGCCCCGGCATGGACGGGAGAGGAATCCCGAGAGGTCCCCTAGCAACTCGCATGGGGACTGGCCTTTACAGAGGCCACCAGAGCGGGTCCCTGAGGTCCCCGCCGTAACTCGAGAAGACCTGCCGCAACTCGAGAAAATCCAGGAGGTTCTCCCCTCCAGGCGAGATGAGGCCCATTTCCGCTGAGGCGTCTCGAGGCTGATCACACCTCACCTCTAGAACTTCGAAAGGGTCCTTCACGCCCTTGGTGCAAATCAAGAAGTTCCCCGACCTAGCCGTCTCCACTCGAGAGGAATCACGAGGGTCCCACCCACATCCAGAGAAGCCCCATTTCCGCCTCGTAGCTCGAGATGAGGGATCCTTTCCCTGCTTCGTCGGGAAAGAGTTCCCGGCGTTCCCTTCGCATCTCAAGTGGAGGCCCTCTCAATAGGAACGGCGAGAGGAACTCCAGGGTCGTGCCACCATTCCAAGAGTCCCCCAGATGTCTCAGTCCATTCCAGAGGAACCTCTTTTCCCTTCACCGGCTCGTCTTTCACGCCGAGGATCGACTCACACCAAGGTGGCACGTGGCACAGCCCTGTGGGAAAGCCTCGTGGGAAAGCCTCGAGGGACAGCCTCGAGGGAAAGCCACAGATCCCTTGATCCACGTGACAGGAAGCATGACACTACTGCAGCAGCTCGGGAGGAAAGCGCACGTGCATGCCCCCACTCGAGACGAGGCCTGACTCCCCTGGGGAGACTCAGAAGCACCCCAAGATCCATGGCAACACTGGAGAGGAATCCTCAGGTTCCGGCCCCGACTCCACACAAGGACTGAGGCCCCGGCATGGACGGGAGAGGAATCCCGAGAGGTCCCCTAGCAACTCGAATGGGGACTGGCCTTTCCTGAGGCCACCAGAGCGGGTCCCTGAGGTCCCCGCCGTAACTCGAGAAGACCTGCCGCAACTCGAGAAAATCCAGGAGGTTCTCCCCTCCAGGCGAGATGAGGCCCATTTCCGCTGAGGCGTCTCGAGGCTGATCACACCTCCCCTCTGGAACTTCGAAAGGGTCCTTCACACGCTTGGTGCAAATCAAGAAGTTCCCCGACCTAGCCGTCTCCACTCGAGAGGAATCACGAGGGTCCCGCCCACATCCAGAGGAGCCCCGTTTCCGCCTCGTAGCTCGAGATGAGGGATCCTTTCCCTGCTTCGTCGGGAAAGATTTCCCGGCGTTCCCGTCGCATCTCAAGAGGAGGCCCTCTCAACAGGAACGGCGAGAGGAACTCCAGGGTCGTGCCACCATTCCAAGAGTCCCCCAGATGTCTCAGTCCATTCCAGAGGAACCTCTTTTCCCTTCACCGGCTCGTCTTTCACGCCGAGGATCGACTCACACCAAGGTGGCACGTGGCACAGCAGTGTGGGAAAGCCTCGTGGGAAAGCCTCGAGGGACAGCCTCGAGGGAAAGCCACAGATCCCTTGATCCACGTGACAGGAAGCGTGACACTACTGCTGCAGCTCGGGAGGAAAGCGCACATGCATGCCCCCACTCGAGACGAGGCCTGACTCCCCTGGGGAGACTCAGAAGCACCCCAAGATCCATGGCAACACTGGAGAGGAATCCTCAGGTTCCGGCCCCGACTCCACACAAGGACTGAGGCCCCGGCATGGACGGGAGAGGAATCCCGAGAGGTCCCCTAGCAACTCGCATGGGGACTGGCCTTTCCTGAGGCCACCAGAGCGGGTCCCTGAGGTCCCCGCCGAAACTCGAGAAGACCTGCCGCAACTCGAGAAAATCCAGGAGGTTCTCCCCTCCAGGCGAGATGAGGCCCATTTCCGCTGAGGCGTCTCGAGGCTGATCACACCTCACCTCTGGAACTTCGAAAGGGTCCTTCACACGCTTGGTGCAAATCAAGAAGTTCCCCGACCTAGCCGTCTCCACTCGAGAGGAATCACGAGGGTCCCGCCCACATCCAGAGGAGCCCCGTTTCCGCCTCGTAGCTCGAGATGAGGGATCCTTTCCCTGCTTCGTTGGGAAAGAGTTCCCGGCGTTCCCGTCCCATCTCAAGAGGAGGCCCTCTCAACAGGAACGGCGAGAGGAACTCCAGGGTCGTGCCACCATTCCAAGAGTCCCCCAGATGTCTCAGTCCATTCCAGAGGAACCTCTTTTCCCTTCAGCGGCTCGTCTTTCACGCCGAGGATCCACTCACACCAAGGTGGCACGTGGCACAGCCCTGTGGGAAAGCCTCGTGGGAAAGCCTCGAGGGACAGCCTCGAGGGAAAGCCACAGATCCCTTGATCCACGTGACAGGAAGCGTGACACTACTGCTGCAGCTCGGGAGGAAAGCGCACGTGCATGCCCCCACTCGAGACGAGGCCTGACTCCCCTGGGGAGACTCAGAAGCACCCCAAGATCCATGGCAACACTGGAGAGGAATCCTCAGGTTCCGGCCCCGACTCCACACAAGGACTGAGGCCCCGGCATGGACGGGAGAGGAATCCCGAGAGGTCCCCTAGCAACTCGCATGGGGACTGGCCTTTCCAGAGGCCACCAGAGCGGGTCCCTGAGGTCCCCGCCGTAACTCGAGAAGACCTGCCGCAACTCGAGAAAATCCAGGAGGTTCTCCCCTCCAGGCGAGATGAGGCCCATTTCCGCTGAGGCGTCTCGAGGCTGATCACACCTCACCTCTAGAACTTCGAAAGGGTCCTTCACACCCTTGGTGCAAATCAAGAAGTTCCCCGACCTAGCCGTCTCCACTCGAGAGGAATCACGAGGGTCCCGCCCACATCCAGAGAAGCCCCATTTCCGCCTCGTAGCTCGAGATGAGGGATCCTTTCCCTGCTTCGTCGGGAAAGAGTTCCCGGCGTTCCCGTCGCATCTCAAGTGGAGGCCCTCTCAATAGGAACGGCGAGAGGAACTCCAGGGTCGTGCCACCATTCCAAGAGTCCCCCAGATGTCTCAGTCCATTCCAGAGGAACCTCTTTTCCCTTCACCGGCTCGTCTTTCACGCCGAGGATCGACTCACACCAAGGTGGCACGTGGCACAGCCCTGTGGGAAAGCCTCGTGGGAAAGCCTCGAGGGACAGCCTCGAGGGAAAGCCACAGATCCCTTGATCCACATGACAGGAAGCATGACACTACTGCAGCAGCTCGGGAGGAAAGCGCACGTGCATGCCCCCACTCGAGACGAGGCCTGACTCCCCTGGGGAGACTCAGAAGCACCCCAAGATCCATGGCAACACTGGAGAGGAATCCTCAGGTTCCGGCCCCGACTCCACACAAGGACTGAGGCCCCGGCATGGACGGGAGAGGAATCCCGAGAGGTCCCCTAGCAACTCGCATGGGGACTGGCCTTTCCTGAGGCCACCAGAGCGGGTCCCTGAGGTCCCCGCCGTAACTCGAGAAGACCTGCCGCAACTCGAGAAAATCCAGGAGGTTCTCCCCTCCAGGCGAGATGAGGCCCATTTCCGCTGAGGCGTCTCGAGGCTGATCACACCTCACCTCTGGAACTTCGAAAGGGTCCTTCACACCCTTGGTGCAAATCAAGAATTTCCCCGACCTAGCCGTCTCCACTCGAGAGGAATCACGAGGGTCCCGCCCACATCCAGAGGAGCCCCATTTCCGCCTCGTAGCTCGAGATGAGGGATCCTTTCCCTGCTTCGTCGGGAAAGAGTTCCCGGCGTTCCCGTCGCATCTCAAGTGGAGGCCCTCTCAACAGGAACGGCGAGAGGAACTTCAGGGTCGTGCCACCATTCCAAGAGTCCCCCAGATGTCTCAGTCCATTCCAGAGGAACCTCTTTTCCCTTCACCGGCTCGTCTTTCACGCCGAGGATTGACTCACACCAAGGTGGCACGTGGCACAGCCCTGTGGGAAAGCCTCGTGGGAAAGCCTCGAGGGACAGCCTCGAGGGAAAGCCACAGATCCCTTGATCCACATGACAGGAAGCATGACACTACTGCAGCAGCTCGGGAGGAAAGCGCACATGCATGCCCCCACTCGAGACGAGGCCTGACTCCCCTGGGGAGACTCAGAAGCACCCCAAGATCCATGGCAACACTGGAGAGGAATCCTCAGGTTCCGGCCCCGACTCCACACAAGGACTGAGGCCCCGGCATGGACGGGAGAGGAATCCCGAGAGGTCCCCTAGCAACTCGCATGGGGACTGGCCTTTCCTGAGGCCACCAGAGCGGGTCCCTGAGGTCCCCGCCGAAACTCGAGAAGACCTGCCGCAACTCGAGAAAATCCAGGAGGTTCTCCCCTCCAGGCGAGATGAGGCCCATTTCCGCTGAGGCGTCTCGAGGCTGATCACACCTCACCTCTGGAACTTCGAAAGGGTCCTTCACACGCTTGGTGCAAATCAAGAAGTTCCCCGACCTAGCCGTCTCCACTCGAGAGGAATCACGAGGGTCCCGCCCACATCCAGAGGAGCCCCGTTTCCGCCTCGTAGCTCGAGATGAGGGATCCTTTCCCTGCTTCGTTGGGAAAGAGTTCCCGGCGTTCCCGTCCCATCTCAAGAGGAGGCCCTCTCAACAGGAACGGCGAGAGGAACTCCAGGGTCGTGCCACCATTCCAAGAGTCCCCCAGATGTCTCAGTCCATTCCAGAGGAACCTCTTTTCCCTTCAGCGGCTCGTCTTTCACGCCGAGGATCCACTCACACCAAGGTGGCACGTGGCACAGCCCTGTGGGAAAGCCTCGTGGGAAAGCCTCGAGGGACAGCCTCGAGGGAAAGCCACAGATCCCTTGATCCACGTGACAGGAAGCGTGACACTACTGCTGCAGCTCGGGAGGAAAGCGCACGTGCATGCCCCCACTCGAGACGAGGCCTGACTCCCCTGGGGAGACTCAGAAGCACCCCAAGATCCATGGCAACACTGGAGAGGAATCCTCAGGTTCCGGCCCCGACTCCACACAAGGACTGAGGCCCCGGCATGGACGGGAGAGGAATCCCGAGAGGTCCCCTAGCAACTCGCATGGGGACTGGCCTTTCCAGAGGCCACCAGAGCGGGTCCCTGAGGTCCCCGCCGTAACTCGAGAAGACCTGCCGCAACTCGAGAAAATCCAGGAGGTTCTCCCCTCCAGGCGAGATGAGGCCCATTTCCGCTGAGGCGTCTCGAGGCTGATCACACCTCACCTCTAGAACTTCGAAAGGGTCCTTCACACCCTTGGTGCAAATCAAGAAGTTCCCCGACCTAGCCGTCTCCACTCGAGAGGAATCACGAGGGTCCCGCCCACATCCAGAGAAGCCCCATTTCCGCCTCGTAGCTCGAGATGAGGGATCCTTTCCCTGCTTCGTCGGGAAAGAGTTCCCGGCGTTCCCGTCGCATCTCAAGTGGAGGCCCTCTCAATAGGAACGGCGAGAGGAACTCCAGGGTCGTGCCACCATTCCAAGAGTCCCCCAGATGTCTCAGTCCATTCCAGAGGAACCTCTTTTCCCTTCACCGGCTCGTCTTTCACGCCGAGGATCGACTCACACCAAGGTGGCACGTGGCACAGCCCTGTGGGAAAGCCTCGTGGGAAAGCCTCGAGGGACAGCCTCGAGGGAAAGCCACAGATCCCTTGATCCACATGACAGGAAGCATGACACTACTGCAGCAGCTCGGGAGGAAAGCGCACATGCATGCCCCCACTCGAGACGAGGCCTGACTCCCCTGGGGAGACTCAGAAGCACCCCAAGATCCATGGCAACACTGGAGAGGAATCCTCAGGTTCCGGCCCCGACTCCACACAAGGACTGAGGCCCCGGCATGGACGGGAGAGGAATCCCGAGAGGTCCCCTAGCAACTCGCATGGGGACTGGCCTTTCCTGAGGCCACCAGAGCGGGTCCCTGAGGTCCCCGCCGAAACTCGAGAAGACCTGCCGCAACTCGAGAAAATCCAGGAGGTTCTCCCCTCCAGGCGAGATGAGGCCCATTTCCGCTGAGGCGTCTCGAGGCTGATCACACCTCACCTCTGGAACTTCGAAAGGGTCCTTCACACGCTTGGTGCAAATCAAGAAGTTCCCCGACCTAGCCGTCTCCACTCGAGAGGAATCACGAGGGTCCCGCCCACATCCAGAGGAGCCCCGTTTCCGCCTCGTAGCTCGAGATGAGGGATCCTTTCCCTGCTTCGTCGGGAAAGAGTTCCCGGCGTTCCCGTCCCATCTCAAGAGGAGGCCCTCTCAACAGGAACGGCGAGAGGAACTCCAGGGTCGTGCCACCATTCCAAGAGTCCCCCAGATGTCTCAGTCCATTCCAGAGGAACCTCTTTTCCCTTCAGCGGCTCGTCTTTCACGCCGAGGATCCACTCACACCAAGGTGGCACGTGGCACAGCCCTGTGGGAAAGCCTCGTGGGAAAGCCTCGAGGGACAGCCTCGAGGGAAAGCCACAGATCCCTTGATCCACGTGACAGGAAGCGTGACACTACTGCTGCAGCTCGGGAGGAAAGCGCACGTGCATGCCCCCACTCGAGACGAGGCCTGACTCCCCTGGGGAGACTCAGAAGCACCCCAAGATCCATGGCAACACTGGAGAGGAATCCTCAGGTTCCGGCCCCGACTCCACACAAGGACTGAGGCCCCGGCATGGACGGGAGAGGAATCCCGAGAGGTCCCCTAGCAACTCGCATGGGGACTGGCCTTTCCAGAGGCCACCAGAGCGGGTCCCTGAGGTCCCCGCCGTAACTCGAGAAGACCTGCCGCAACTCGAGAAAATCCAGGAGGTTCTCCCCTCCAGGCGAGATGAGGCCCATTTCCGCTGAGGCGTCTCGAGGCTGATCACACCTCACCTCTAGAACTTCGAAAGGGTCCTTCACACCCTTGGTGCAAATCAAGAAGTTCCCCGACCTAGCCGTCTCCACTCGAGAGGAATCACGAGGGTCCCGCCCACATCCAGAGAAGCCCCATTTCCGCCTCGTAGCTCGAGATGAGGGATCCTTTCCCTGCTTCGTCGGGAAAGAGTTCCCGGCGTTCCCGTCGCATCTCAAGTGGAGGCCCTCTCAATAGGAACGGCGAGAGGAACTCCAGGGTCGTGCCACCATTCCAAGAGTCCCCCAGATGTCTCAGTCCATTCCAGAGGAACCTCTTTTCCCTTCACCGGCTCGTCTTTCACGCCGAGGATCGACTCACACCAAGGTGGCACGTGGCACAGCCCTGTGGGAAAGCCTCGTGGGAAAGCCTCGAGGGACAGCCTCGAGGGAAAGCCACAGATCCCTTGATCCACATGACAGGAAGCATGACACTACTGCAGCAGCTCGGGAGGAAAGCGCACGTGCATGCCCCCACTCGAGACGAGGCCTGACTCCCCTGGGGAGACTCAGAAGCACCCCAAGATCCATGGCAACACTGGAGAGGAATCCTCAGGTTCCGGCCCCGACTCCACACAAGGACTGAGGCCCCGGCATGGACGGGAGAGGAATCCCGAGAGGTCCCCTAGCAACTCGCATGGGGACTGGCCTTTCCTGAGGCCACCAGAGCGGGTCCCTGAGGTCCCCGCCGTAACTCGAGAAGACCTGCCGCAACTCGAGAAAATCCAGGAGGTTCTCCCCTCCAGGCGAGATGAGGCCCATTTCCGCTGAGGCGTCTCGAGGCTGATCACACCTCACCTCTGGAACTTCGAAAGGGTCCTTCACACCCTTGGTGCAAATCAAGAATTTCCCCGACCTAGCCGTCTCCACTCGAGAGGAATCACGAGGGTCCCGCCCACATCCAGAGGAGCCCCATTTCCGCCTCGTAGCTCGAGATGAGGGATCCTTTCCCTGCTTCGTCGGGAAAGAGTTCCCGGCGTTCCCGTCGCATCTCAAGTGGAGGCCCTCTCAACAGGAACGGCGAGAGGAACTTCAGGGTCGTGCCACCATTCCAAGAGTCCCCCAGATGTCTCAGTCCATTCCAGAGGAACCTCTTTTCCCTTCACCGGCTCGTCTTTCACGCCGAGGATTGACTCACACCAACGTGGCACGTGGCACAGCCCTGTGGGAAAGCCTCGTGGGAAAGCCTCGAGGGACAGCCTCGAGGGAAAGCCACAGATCCCTTGATCCACATGACAGGAAGCATGACACTACAGCAGCAGCTCGGGAGGAAAGCGCACGTGCATGCCCCCACTCGAGACGAGGCCTGACTCCCCTGGGGAGACTCAGAAGCACCCCAAGATCCATGGCAACACTGGAGAGGAATCCTCAGGTTCCGGCCCCGACTCCACACAAGGACTGAGGCCCCGGCATGGACGGGAGAGGAATCCCGAGAGGTCCCCTAGCAACTCGCATGGGGACTGGCCTTTCCAGAGGCCACCAGAGCGGGTCCCTGAGGTCCCCGCCGTAACTCGAGAAGACCTGCCGCAACTCGAGAAAATCCAGGAGGTTCTCCCCTCCAGGCGAGATGAGGCCCATTTCCGCTGAGGCGTCTCGAGGCTGATCACACCTCACCTCTAGAACTTCGAAAGGGTCCTTCACACCCTTGGTGCAAATCAAGAAGTTCCCCGACCTAGCCGTCTCCACTCGAGAGGAATCACGAGGGTCCCGCCCACATCCAGAGAAGCCCCATTTCCGCCTCGTAGCTCGAGATGAGGGATCCTTTCCCTGCTTCGTCGGGAAAGAGTTCCCGGCGTTCCCGTCGCATCTCAAGTGGAGGCCCTCTCAATAGGAACGGCGAGAGGAACTCCAGGGTCGTGCCACCATTCCAAGAGTCCCCCAGATGTCTCAGTCCATTCCAGAGGAACCTCTTTTCCCTTCACCGGCTCGTCTTTCACGCCGAGGATCGACTCACACCAAGGTGGCACGTGGCACAGCCCTGTGGGAAAGCCTCGTGGGAAAGCCTCGAGGGACAGCCTCGAGGGAAAGCCACAGATCCCTTGATCCACATGACAGGAAGCATGACACTACTGCAGCAGCTCGGGAGGAAAGCGCACGTGCATGCCCCCACTCGAGACGAGGCCTGACTCCCCTGGGGAGACTCAGAAGCACCCCAAGATCCATGGCAACACTGGAGAGGAATCCTCAGGTTCCGGCCCCGACTCCACACAAGGACTGAGGCCCCGGCATGGACGGGAGAGGAATCCCGAGAGGTCCCCTAGCAACTCGCATGGGGACTGGCCTTTCCTGAGGCCACCAGAGCGGGTCCCTGAGGTCCCCGCCGTAACTCGAGAAGACCTGCCGCAACTCGAGAAAATCCAGGAGGTTCTCCCCTCCAGGCGAGATGAGGCCCATTTCCGCTGAGGCGTCTCGAGGCTGATCACACCTCACCTCTGGAACTTCGAAAGGGTCCTTCACACCCTTGGTGCAAATCAAGAATTTCCCCGACCTAGCCGTCTCCACTCGAGAGGAATCACGAGGGTCCCGCCCACATCCAGAGGAGCCCCATTTCCGCCTCGTAGCTCGAGATGAGGGATCCTTTCCCTGCTTCGTCGGGAAAGAGTTCCCGGCGTTCCCGTCGCATCTCAAGTGGAGGCCCTCTCAACAGGAACGGCGAGAGGAACTTCAGGGTCGTGCCACCATTCCAAGAGTCCCCCAGATGTCTCAGTCCATTCCAGAGGAACCTCTTTTCCCTTCACCGGCTCGTCTTTCACGCCGAGGATTGACTCACACCAAGGTGGCACGTGGCACAGCCCTGTGGGAAAGCCTCGTGGGAAAGCCTCGAGGGACAGCCTCGAGGGAAAGCCACAGATCCCTTGATCCACATGACAGGAAGCATGACACTACAGCAGCAGCTCGGGAGGAAAGCGCACGTGCATGCCCCCACTCGAGACGAGGCCTGACTCCCCTGGGGAGACTCAGAAGCAACCCCAAGATCCATGGCAACACTGGAGAGGAATCCTCAGGTTCCGGCCCCGACTCCACACAAGGACTGAGGCCCCGGCATGGACGGGAGAGGAATCCCGAGAGGTCCCCTAGCAACTCGCATGGGGACTGGCCTTTCCTGAGGCCACCAGAGCGGGTCCCTGAGGTCCCCGCCGTAACTCAAGAAGACCTGCCGCAACTCGAGAAAATCCAGGAGGTTCTCCCCTCCAGGCGAGATGAGGCCCATTTCCGCTGAGGCGTCTCGAGGCTGATCACACCTCACCTCTGGAACTTCGAAAGGGTCCTTCACACCCTTGGTGCAAATCAAGAAGTTCCCCGACCTGGCCGTCTCCACTCGAGAGAAATCACGAGGGTCCCGCCCACATCCAGAGGAGCCCCGTTTCCGCCTCGTAGCTCGAGATGAGGGATCCTTTCCCTGCTTCGTCGGGAAAGAGTCCCCGGCGTTCCCGTCGCAACTCAAGAGGAGGCCCTCTCAACAGGAACGGCGAGAGGAACTCCAGGGTCGTGCCACCATTCCAAGAGTCCCCCAGATGTCTCAGTCCATTCCAGAGGAACCTCTTTTCCCTTCACCGGCTCGTCTTTCACGCCGAGGATCGACTCACACCAAGGTGGCACGTGGCACAGCCCTGTGGGAAAGCCTCGTGGGAAAGCCTCGAGGGACAGCCTCGAGGGAAAGCCACAGATCCCTTGATCCACGTGACAGGAAGCGTGACACTACTGCTGCAGCTCGGGAGGAAAGCGCACGTGCATGCCCACACTCGAGACGAGGCCTGACTCCCCTGGGGAGACTCAGAAGTACCCCAAGATCCATGGCAACACTGGAGAGCAATCCTCAGGTTCCGGCCCCGACTCCACACAAGGTCTGAGGCCCCGGCATGGACGGGAGAGGAATCCCGAGAGGTCCCCTAGCAACTCGCATGGGGACTGGCCTTTCCTGAGGCCACCAGAGCGGGTCCCTGAGGTCCCCGTCGTAACTCGAGAAGACCTGCCGCAACTCGAGAAAATCCAGGACGTTCTCCCCTCCAGGCGAGATGAGGCCCATTTCCGCTGAGGCGTCTCGAGGCTGATCACACCTCACCTCTGAAACTTCGAAAGGGTCCTTCACACCCTTGGTGCAAATCAAGAAGTTCCCCGACCTAGCCGTCTCCACTCGAGAGGAATCACGAGGGTCCCGCCCACATCCAGAGGACCCCCGTTTCCGCCTCGTAGCTCGAGATGAGGGATCCTTTCCCTGCTTCGTCGGGAAAGAGTTCCCGGCGTTCCCGTCGCATCTCAAGAGGAGGCCCTCTCAACAGGAACGGCGAGAGGAACTCCAGGGTCGTGCCACCATTCCAAGAGTCCCCCAGATGTCTCAGTCCATTCCAGAGGAACCTCTTTTCCCTTCACCGGCTCGTCTTTCACGCCGAGGATCGACTCACACCAAGGTGGCACGTGGCACAGCCCTGTGGGAAAGCCTCGTGGGAAAGCCTCGAGGGACAGCCTCGAGGGAAAGCCACAGATCCCTTGATCCACGTGACAGGAAGCGTGACACTACTGCTGCAGCTCGGGAGGAAAGCGCACGTGCATGCCCCCACTCGAGACGAGGCCTGACTCCCCTGGGGAGACTCAGAAGCACCCCAAGATCCATGGCAACACTGGAGAGGAATCCTCAGGTTCCGGCCCCGACTCCACACAAGGACTGAGGCCCCGGCATGGACGGGAGAGAAATCCCGAGAGGTCCCCTAGCAACACGCATGGGGACTGGCCTTTCCTGAGGCCACCAGAGCGGGTCCCTGTGGTCCCCGTCGTAACTCGAGAAGACCTGCCGCAACTCGAGAAAATCCAGGACGTTCTCCCCTCCAGGCGAGATGAGGCCCATTTCCGCTGAGGCGTCTCGAGGCTGATCACACCTCACCTCTGGAACTTCGAAAGGGTCCTTCACACCCTTGGTGCAAATCAAGAAGTTCCCCGACCTAGCCGTCTCCACTCGAGAGGAATCACGATGGTCCCGCCTACATCCAGAGGAGCCCCGTTTCCGCCTCGTAGCTCGAGATGAGGGATCCTTTCCCTGCTTCGTCGGGAAAGAGTTCCCGGCGTTCCCGTCGCATCTCAAGAGGAGGCCCTCTCAACAGGAACGGCGAGAGGAACTCCAGGGTCGTGCCACCATTGCAACAGTCCCCCAGATGTCTCAGTCCATTCCAGAGGAACCTCTTTTCCCTTCACCGGCTCGTCTTTCACGCCGAGGATCGACTCACACCAAGGTGGCACGTGGCACAGCCCTGTGGGAAAGCCTCGTGGGAAAGCCTCGAGGGACAGCCTCGAGGGAAAGCCACAGATCCCTTGATCCACGTGACAGGAAGGGTGACACTACTGCTGCAGCTCGGGAGGAAAGCGCACGTGCATGCCCCCACTCGAGACGAGGCCTGACTCCCCTGGGGAGACTCAGAAGCACCCCAAGATCCATGGCAACACTGGAGAGGAATCCTCAGGTTCCGGCCCCGACTCCACACAAGGACTGAGGCCCCGGCATGGACGGGAGAGGAATCCCGAGAGGTCCCCTAGCAACTCGCATGGGGACTGGCCTTTCCTGAGGCCACCAGAGCGGGTCTCTGAGGTCCCCGCCGTAACTCGAGAAGACCTGCCGCAACTCGAGAAAATCCAGGAGGTTCTCCCCTCCAGGCGAGATGAGGCCCATTTCCGCTGAGGCGTCTCGAGGCTGATCACACCTCACCTCTGGAACTTCAAAAGGGTCCTTCACACACTTGGTGCAAATCAAGAAGTTCCCCGACCTAGCCGTCTCCACTCGAGAGGAATCACGAGGGTCCCGCCCACATCCAGAGGAGCCCCGTTTCCGCCTCGTAGCTCGAGATGAGGGATCCTTTCCCTGCTTCATCGGGAAAGAGTTCCCGGCGTTCCCGTCGCATCTCAAGAGGAGGCCCTCTCAACAGGAACGGCGAGAGGAACTCCAGGGTCGTGCCACCATTCCAAGAGTCCCCCAGATGTCTCAGTCCATTCCAGAGGAACCTCTTTTCCCTTCAGCGGCTCGTCTTTCTCGCCGAGGATCCACTCACACCAAGGTGGCACGTGGCACAGCCCTGTGGGAAAGCCTCGTGGGAAAGCCTCGAGGGACAGCCTCGAGGGAAAGCCACAGATCCCTTGATCCACGTGACAGGAAGCGTGACACTACTGCTGCAGCTCGGGAGGAAAGCGCACGTGCATACTCCCACTCGAGACGAGGCCTGACTCCCCTGGGGAGACTCAGAAGCACCCCAAGATCCATGGCAACACTGGAGAGGAATCCTCAGGTTCCGGCCCCGACTCCACACAAGGACTGAGGCCCCGGCATGGACGGGAGAGGAATCCCGAGAGGTCCCCTAGCAACTCGCATGGGGACTGGCCTTTCCTGAGGCCACCAGAGCGGGTCCCTGAGGTCCCCGCCGTAACTCGAGAAGACCTGCCGCAACTCGAGAAAATCCAGGAGGTTCTCCCCTCCAGGCGAGATGAGGCCCATTTCCGCTGAGGCGTCTCGAGGCTGATCACACCTCCCCTCTGGAACTTCGAAAGGGTCCTTCACACCCTTGGTGCAAATCAAGAAGTTCCCCGACCTAGCCGTCTCCACTCGAGAGGAATCACGAGGGTCCCGCCCACATCCAGAGGAGCCCCATTTCCGCCTCGTAGCTCGAGATGAGGGATCCTTTCTCTGCTTCGTCGGGAAAGAGTTCCCGGCGTTCCCGTCGCATCTCAAGTGGAGGCCCTCTCAACAGGAACGGCGAGAGGAACTCCAGGGTCGTGCCACCATTCCAAGAGTCCCCCAGATGTCTCAGTCCATTACAGAGGAACCTCTTTTCCCTTCACCGGCTCGTCTTTCACGCCGAGGATCGACTCACACCAAGGTGGCACGTGGCACAGCCCTGTGGGAAAGCCTCGTGGGAAAGCCTCGAGGGACAGCCTCGAGGGAAAGCCACAGATCCCTTGATCCACGTGACAGGAAGCGTGACACTACTGCTGCAGCTCGGGAGGAAAGCGCACGTGCATGCCCCCACTCGAGACGAGGCCTGACTCCCCTGGGGAGACTCAGAAGCACCCCAAGATCCATGGCAACACTGGAGAGGAATCCTCAGGTTCCGGCCCCGACTCCACACAAGGACTGAGGCCCCGGCATGGACGGGAGAGGAATCCCGAGAGGTCCCCTAGCAACTCGCATGGGGACTGGCCTTTCCTGAGGCCACCAGAGCGGGTCCCTGAGGTCCCCGCCGTAACTCGAGAAGACCTGCCGCAACTCGAGAAAATCCAGGAGGTTCTCCCCTCCAGGCGAGATGAGGCCCATTTCCGCTGAGGCGTCTCGAGGCTGATCACACCTCACCTCTGGAACTTCGAAAGGGTCCTTCACACGCTTGGTGCAAATCAAGAAGTTCCCCGACCTAGCCGTCTCCACTCGAGAGGAATCACGAGGGTCCCGCCCACATCCAGAGGAGCCCCGTTTCCGCCTCGTAGCTCGAGATGAGGGATCCTTTCCCTGCTTCGTCGGGAAAGAATTCCCGGCGTTCCCGTCGCATCTCAAGAGGAGGCCCTCTCAACAGGAACGGCGAGAGGAACTCCAGGGTCGTGCCACCATTCCAAGAGTCCCCCAGATGTCTCAGTCCATTCCAGAGGAACCTCTTTTCCCTACACAGGCTCGTCTTTCACGCCGAGGATCGACTCACACCAAGGTGGCACGTGGCACAGCCCTGTGGGAAAGCCTCGTGGGAAAGCCTCGAGGGACAGCCTCGAGGGAAAGCCACAGATCCCTTGATCCACGTGACACGAAGCGTGACACTACTGCTGCAGCTCGGGAGGAAAGCGCACGTGCATGCCCCCACTCGAGACGAGGCCTGACTCCCCTGGGGAGACTCAGAAGCACCCCAAGATCCATGGCAACACTGGAGAGGAATCCTCAGGTTCCAGCCCCGACTCCACACAAGGACTGAGGCCCCGGCATGGACGGGAGAGGAATCCCGAGTGGTCCCCTAGCAACTCGCATGGGGACTGGCCTTTCCTGAGGCCACCAGAGCGGGTCCCTGAGGTCCCCGCCGTAACTCGAGAAGACCTGCCGCAACTCGAGAAAATCCAGGAGGTTCTCCCCTCCAGGCGAGATGAGGCCCATTTCCGCTGAGGCGTCTCGAGGCTGATCACACCTCACCTCTGGAACTTCGAAAGGGTCCTTCAAACCCTTGGTGCAAATCAATAAGTTCCCCGACCTAGCCGTCTCCACTCGAGAGGAATCACGAGGGTCCCGCCCACATCCAGAGGAGCCCCGTTTCCGCCTCGTAGCTCGAGATGAGGGATCCTTTCCCTGCTTCGTCGGGAAAGAGTTCCCGGCGTTCCCGTCGCATCTCAAGAGGAGGCCCTCTCAACAGGAACGGCGAGAGGAACTCCAGGGTCGTGCCACCATTCCAAGAGTCCCCCAGATGTCTCAGTCCATTCCAGAGGAAACTCTTTTCCCTTCACAGGCTCGTCTTTCACGCCGAGGATCGACTCACACCAAGGTGGCACGTGGCACAGCCCTGTGGGAAAGCCTCATGGGAAAGCCTCGAGGGACAGCCTCGAGGGAAAGCCACAGATCCCTTGATCCACGTGACACGAAGCGTGACACTACTGCTGCAGCTCGGGAGGAAAGCGCACGTGCATGCCCCCACTCGAGACGAGGCCTGACTCCCCTGGGGAGACTCAGAAGCACCCCAAGATCCATGGCAACACTGGAGAGGAATCCTCAGGTTCCAGCCCCGACTCCACACAAGGACTGAGGCCCCGGCATGGACGGGAGAGGAATCCCGAGAGGTCCCCTAGCAACTCGCATGGGGACTGGCCTTTCCTGAGGCCACCAGAGCGGGTCCCTGAGGTCCCCGCCGTAACTCGAGAAGACCTGCCGCAACTCGAGAAAATCCAGGAGGTTCTCCCCTCCAGGCGAGATGAGGCCCATTTCCGCTGAGGCGTCTCGAGGCTGATCACACCTCACCTCTGGAACTTCGAAAGGGTCCTTCACACGCTTGGTGCAAATCGAGAAGTTCCCCGACCTAGCCGTCTCCACTCGAGAGGAATCACGAGGGTCCCGCCCACATCCAGAGGAGCCCCGTTTCCGCCTCGTAGCTCGAGATGAGGGATCCTTTCCCTGCTTCGTCGGGAAAGAGTTCCCGGCGTTCCCGTCGCATCTCAAGAGGAGGCCCTCTCAACAGGAACGGCGAGAGGAACTCCAGGGTCGTGCCACCATTCCAAGAGTCCCCCAGATGTCTCAGTCCATTCCAGAGGAACCTCTTTTCCCTTCAGCGGCTCGTCTTTCACGCCGAGGATCGACTCACACCAAGGTGGCACGTGGCACAGCCCTGTGGGAAAGCCTCGTGGGAAAGCCTCGAGGGACAGCCTCGAGGGAAAGCCACAGATCCCTTGATCCACGTGACAGGAAGCGTGACACTACTGCTGCAGCTCGGGAGGAAAGCGCACGTGCATGCCCCCACTCGAGACGAGGCCTGACTCCCCTGGGGAGACTCAGAAGCACCCCAAGATCCATGGCAACACTGGAGAGGAATCCTCAGGTTCCGGCCCCGACTCCACACAAGGACTGAGGCCCTGGCATGGACGGGAGAGGAATCCCGAGAGGTCCCCTAGCAACTCGCATGGGGACTGGCCTTTCCTGAGGCCATCAGAGCGGGTCCCTGAGGTCCCCGCCGTAACTCGAGAAGACCTGCCGCAACTCGAGAAAATCCAGGAGGTTCTCCCCTCCAGGCGAGATGAGGCCCATTTCCGCTGAGGCGTCTCGAGGCTGATCACACCTCACCTCTGGAACTTCGAAAGGGTCCTTCCCACCCTTGGTGCAAATCAAGAAGTTCCCCGACATACCCGTCTCCACTCGAGAGGAATCACGAGGGTCCCGCCCACATCCAGAGGAGCCCCGTTTCCGCCTCGTAGCTCGAGATGAGGGATCCTTTCCCTGCTTCGTCGGGAAAGAGTTCCCGGCGTTCCCGTCGCATCTCAAGAGGAGGCCCTCTCAACAGGAACGGCGAGAGGAACTCCAGGGTCGTGCCACCATTCCAAGAGTCCCCCAGATGTCTCAGTCCATTCCAGAGGAACCTCTTTTCCCTTCACCGGCTCGTCTTTCACGCCGAGGATCCACTCACACCAAGGTGGCACGTGGCACAGCCCTGTGGGAAAGACTCCTGGGAAAGCCTCGAGGGACAGCCGCGAGGGAAAGCCACAGATCCCTTGATCCACGTGACAGGAAGCGTGACACTACTGCTGCAGCTCGGGAGGAAAGCGCACGTGCATGCCCCCACTCGAGACGAGGCCTGACTCCCCTGGGGAGACTCAGAAGCACCCCAAGATCCATGGCAACACTGGAGAGGAATCCTCAGGTTCCGGCCCCGACTCCACACAAGGACTGAGGCCCCG
Organism: Budorcas taxicolor; assembly: GCF_023091745.1. Classification (NCBI taxonomy): domain Eukaryota; kingdom Metazoa; phylum Chordata; class Mammalia; order Artiodactyla; family Bovidae; genus Budorcas; species Budorcas taxicolor. Next base: position 45,691 of record NW_026292191.1, on the reverse strand, counting down.
GCATGGACGGGAGAGGAATCCCGAGAGGTCCCCTAGCAACTCGCATGGGGACTGGCCTTTCCTGAGGCCACCAGAGCGGGTCCCTGAGGTCCCCGCCGAAACTCGAGAAGACCTGCCGCAACTCGAGAAAATCCAGGAGGTTCTCCCCTCCAGGCGAGATGAGGCCCATTTCCGCTGAGGCGTCTCGAGGCTGATCACACCTCACCTCTGGAACTTCGAAAGGGTCCTTCCCACCCTTGGTGCAAATCAAGAAGTTCCCCGACATACCCGTCTCCACTCGAGAGGAATCACGAGGGTCCCGCCCACATCCAGAGGAGCCCCGTTTCCGCCTCGTAGCTCGAGATGAGGGATCCTTTCCCTGCTTCGTCGGGAAAGAGTTCCCGGCCTTCCCGTCGCATCTCAAGAGGAGGCCCTCTCAACAGGAACGGCGAGAGGAACTCCAGGGTCGTGCCACCATTCCAAGAGTCCCCCAGATGTCTCAGTCCATTCCAGAGGAACCTCTTTTCCCTTCAGCGGCTCGTCTTTCACGCCGAGGATCGACTCACACCAAGGTGGCACGTGGCACAGCCCTGTGGGAAAGCCTCGTGGGAAAGCCTCGAGGGACAGCCTCGAGGGAAAGCCACAGATCCCTTGATCCACGTGACAGGAAGCGTGACACTACTGCTGCAGCTCGGGAGGAAAGCGCACGTGCATGCCCCCACTCGAAACGAGGCCTGACTCCCCTGGGGAGACTCAGAATCACCCCAAGATCCATGGCAACACTGGAGAGGAATCCTCAGGTTCCGGCCCCGACTCCACACAAGGACTGAGGCCCCGGCATGGACGGGAGAGGAATCCCGAGAGGTCCCCTAGCAACTCGCATGGGGACTGGCCTTTCCTGAGGCCACCAGAGCGGGTCCCTGAGGTCCCCGCCGTAACTCGAGAAGACCTGCCGCAACTCGAGAAAATCCAGGAGGTTCTCCCCTCCAGGCGAGATGAGGCCCATTTCCGCTGAGGCGTCTCGAGGCTGATCACACCTCACCTCTGGAACTTCGAAAGGGTCCTTCACACCCTTGGTGCAAATCAAGAAGTTCCCCGACCTAGCCGTCTCCACTCGAGAGGAATCACGAGGGTCCCGCCCACATCCAGAGGAGCCCCGTTTCCGCCTCGTAGCTCGAGATGAGGGATCCTTTCCCTGCTTCGTCGGGAAAGAGTTCCCGGCGTTCCCGTCGCATCTCAAGTGGAGGCCCTCTCAACAGGAACGGCGAGAGGAACTCCAGGGTCGTGCCACCATTCCAAGAGTCCCCCAGATGTCTCAGTCCATTCCAGAGGAACCTCTTTTCCCTTCACCGGCTCGTCTTTCACGCCGAGGATCGACTCACACCAAGGTGGCACGTGGCACAGCCCTGTGGGAAAGCCTCGTGGGAAAGCCTCGAGGGACAGCCTCGAGGGAAAGCCACATATCCCTTGATCCACGTGACAGGAAGCGTGACACTACTGCTGCAGCTCGGGAGGAATGCGCACGTGCATGCCCCCACTCGAGACGAGGCCTGACTCCCCTGGGGAGACTCAGAAGCACCCCAAGATCCATGGCAACACTGGAGAGGAATCCTCAGGTTCCGGCCCCGACTCCACACAAGGACTGAGGCCCCGGCATGGACGGGAGAGGAATCCCGAGAGGTCCCCTAGCAACTCGCATGGGGACTGGCCTTTCCTGAGGCCACCAGAGCGGGTCCCTGAGGTCCCCGTCGTAACTCGAGAAGACCTGCCGCAACTCGAGAAAATCCAGGAGGTTCTCCCCTCCAGGCGAGATGAGGCCCATTTCCGCTGAGGCGTCTCGAGGCTGATCACACCTCACCTCTGGAACTTCGAAAGGATCCTTCACACCCTTGGTGCAAATCAAGAAGTTCCCCGACATACCCGTCTCCACTCGAGAGGAATCACGAAGGTCCTGCCCACATCCAGAGGAGCCCCGTTTCCGCCTCGTAGCTCGAGATGAGGGATCCTTTCCCTGCTTCGTCGGGAAAGAGTTCCCGGCGTTCCCGTCGCATCTCAAGAGGAGGCCCTCTCAACAGGAACGGCGAGAGGAACTCCAGGGTCGTGCCACCATTCCAAGAGTCCCCCAGATGTCTCAGTCCATTCCAGAGGAACCTCTTTTCCCTTCACCGGCTCGTCTTTCACGCCGAGGATCGACTCACACCAAGGTGGCACGTGGCACAGCCCTGTGGGAAAGCCTCGTGGGAAAGCCTCGAGGGACAGCCTCGAGGGAAAGACACAGATCCCTTGATCCACGTGACAGGAAGCGTGACACTACTGCTGCAGCTCGGGAGGAAAGCGCACGTGCATGCCCCCACTCGAGACGAGGCCTGACTCCCCTGGGGAGACTCAGAAGCACCCCAAGATCCATGGCAACACTGGAGAGGAATCCTCAGGTTCCGGCCCCGACTCCACACAAGGACTGAGGCCCCGGCATGGACGGGAGAGGAATCCCGAGAGGTACCCTAGCATCTCGCATGGGGACTGGCCTTTCCTGAGGCCACCAGAGCGGGTCCCTGAGGTCCCCGTCGTAACTCGAGAAGACCTGCCGCAACTCGAGAAAATCCAGGAGGTTCTCCCCTCCAGGCGAGATGAGGCCCATTTCCGCTGAGGCGTCTCGAGGCTGATCACACCTCACCTCTGGAACTTCGAAAGGGTCCTTCACACCCTTGGAGCAAATCAAGAAGTTCCCCGACCTAGCCGTCTCCACTCGAGAGGAATCACGAGGGTCCCGCCAACATCCAGAGGAGCCCCGTTTCCGCCTCGTAGCTCGAGATGAGGGATCCTTTCCCTGCTTCGTCGGGAAAGAGTTCCCGGCGTTCCCGTCGCATCTCAAGAGGAGGCCCTCTCAACAGGAACGGCGAGAGGAACTCCAGGGTCGTGCCACCATTCCAAGAGTCCCCCAGATGTCTCAGTCCATTCCAGAGGAACCTCTTTTCACTTCAGCGGCTCGTCTTTCACGCCGAGGATCGACTCACACCAAGGTGGCACGTGGCACAGCCCTGTGGGAAAGCCTCGTGGGAAAGCCTCGAGGGACAGCCTCGAGGGAAAGCCACAGATCCCTTGATCCACGTGACAGGAAGCGTGACACTACTGCTGCAGCTCGGGAGGAAAGCGCACGTGCATGCCCCCACTCGAGACGAGGCCTGACTCCCCTGGGGAGACTCAGAAGCACCCCAAGATCCATGGCAACACTGGAGAGGAATCCTCAGGTTCTGGCCCCGACTCCACACAAGGACTGAGGCCCCGGCATGGACGGGAGAGGAATCCCGAGAGGTCCCCTAGCAACTCGCATGGGGACTGGCCTTTCCTGAGGCCACCAGAGCGGGTCCCTGAGGTCCCCGTCGTAACTCGAGAAGACCTGCCGCAACTCGAGAAAATCCAGGAGGTTCTCCCCTCCAAGCGAGATGAGGCCCATTTCCGCTGAGGCGTCTCGAGGCTGATCACACCTCACCTCTGGAACTTCGAAAGGGTCCTTCACACCCTTGGTGCAAATCAAGAAGTTCCCCGACATACCCGTCTCCCCTCGAGAGGAATCACGAGGGTCCTGCCCACATCCAGAGGAGCCCCGTTTCCGCCTCGTAGCTCGAGATGAGGGATCCTTTCCCTGCTTCGTCGGGAAAGAGTTCCCGGCGTTCCCGTCTCATCTCAAGAGGAGGCCCTCTCAACAGGAACGGCGAGAGGAACTCCAGGGTCGTGCCACCATTCCAAGAGTCCCCCAGATGTCTCAGTCCATTCCAGAGGAACCTCTTTTCCCTTCACCGGCTCGTCTTTCACGCCGAGGATCGACTCACACCAAGGTGGCACGTGGCACAGCCCTGTGGGAAAGCCTCGTGGGAAAGCCTCGAGGGACAGCCTCGAGGGAAAGCCACAGATCCCTTGATCCACGTGACAGGAAGCGTGACACTACTGCTGCAGCTCGGGAGGAAAGCGCACGTGCATGCCCCCACTCGAGACGAGGCCTGACTCCCCTGGGGAGACTCAGAAGCACCCCAAGATCCATGGCAACACTGGAGAGGAATCCTCAGGTTCCGGCCCCGACTCCACACAAGGACTGAGGCCCCGGCATGGACGGGAGTGGAATCCCGAGAGGTCCCCTAGCAACTCGCATGGGGATTTGCCTTTCCTGAGGCCACCAGAGCGGGTCCCTGAGGTCCCCGTCGTAACTCGAGAAGACCTGCCGCAACTCGAGAAAATCCAGGAGGTTCTCCCCTCCAGGCGAGATGAGGCCCATTTCCGCTGAGGCGTCTCGAGGCTGATCACACCTCCCCTCTGGAACTTCGAAAGGGTCCTTCACACGCTTGGTGCAAATCAAGAAGTTCCCCGACCTAGCCGTCTCCACTCGAGAGGAATCACGAGGGTCCCGCCCACATCCAGAATAGCCCCGTTTCCGCCTCGCAGCTCAAGATGAGGGATCCTTTCCCTGCTTCGTCGGGAAAGAGTTCCCGGCGTTCCCGTCGCATCTCAAGAGGAGGCCCTCTCAACAGGAACGGCGAGAGGAACTCCAGGGTCGTGCCAACATTCCAAGAGTCCCCCAGATGTCTCAGTCCATTCCAGAGGAACCTCTTTTCCCTTCACCGGCTCGTCTTTCACGCCGAGGATCGACTCACACCAAGGTGGCACGTGGCACAGCCCTGTGGTTAAGCCTCGTGGGAAAGCCTCGAGGGACAGCCTCGAGGGAAAGACACAGATCCCTTGATCCACGTGACAGGAAGCGTGACACTACTGCTGCAGCTCGGGAGGAAAGCGCACGTGCATGCCCCCACTCGAGACGAGGCCTGACTCCCCTGGGGAGACTCAGAAGCACCCCAAGATCCATGGCAACACTGGAGAGGAATCCTCAGGTTCCGGCCCTGACTCCACACAAGGACTGAGGCCCCGGCATGGACGGGAGAGGAATCCCGAGAGGTCCCCTAGCAACTCGCATGGGGACTGGCCTTTCCTGAGGCCACCAGAGCGGGTCCCTGAGGTCCCCGCCGTAACTCGAGAAGACCTGCCGCAACTCCAGAAAATCCAGGAGGTTCTCCCCTCCAGGCGAGATGAGGCCCATTTCCGCTGAGGCGTCTCGAGGCTGATCACACCTCACCTCTGGAACTTCGAAAGGGTCCTTCACACCCTTGGTGCAAATCAAGAAGTTCCCCGACATACCCGTCTCCCCTCGAGAGGAATCACGAGGGTCCCGCCCACATCCAGAGGAGCCCCGTTTCCGCCTCGTAGCTCGAGATGTGGGATCCTTTCCCTGCTTCGTCGGGAAAGAGTTCCCGGCGTTCCCGTCGCATCTCAAGTGGAGGCCCTCTCAACAGGAACGGCGAGAGGAACTCCAGGGTCGTGCCACCATTCCAAGAGTCCCCCAGATGTCTCAGTCCATTCCAGAGGAACCTCTTTTCCCTTCACCGGCTCGTCTTTCACGCCGAGGATCGACTCACACCAAGGTGGCACGTGGCACAGCCCTGTGGGAAAGCCTCGTGGGAAAGCCTCGAGGGACAGCCTCGAGGGAAAGCCACAGATCCCTTGATCCACGTGACAGGAAGCGTGACACTACTGCTGCAGCTCGGGAGGAAAGCGCACGTGCATGCCCCCACTCGAGACGAGGCCTGACTCCCCTGGGGAGACTCAGAAGCACCCCAAGATCCATGGCAACACTGGAGAGGAATCCTCAGGTTCCGGCCCCGACTCCACACAAGGACTGAGGCCCCGGCATGGACGGGAGAGGAATCCCGAGAGGTCCCCTAGCAACTCGCATGGGGACTGGCCTTTCCTGAGGCCACCAGAGCGGGTCCCTGAGGTCCCCGTCGTAACTCGAGAAGACCTGCCGCAACTCGAGAAAATCCAGGAGGTTCTCCCCTCCAGGCGAGATGAGGCCCATTTCCGCTGAGGCGTCTCGAGGCTGATCACACCTCACCTCTGGAACTTCGAAAGGGTCCTTCACACCCTTGGTGCAAATCAAGAAGTTCCCCGACATACCCGTCTCCACTCGAGAGGAATCACGAGGGTCCCGCCCACATCCAGAGGAGCCCCGTTTCCGCCTCGTAGCTCGAGATGAGGGATCCTTTCCCTGCTTCGTCGGGAAAGAGTTCCCGGCGTTCCCGTCGCATCTCAAGAGGAGGCCCTCTCAACAGGAACGGCGAGAGGAACTCCAGGGTCGTGCCACCATTCCAAGAGTCCCCCAGATGTCTCAGTCCATTCCAGAGGAACCTCTTTTCACTTCAGCGGCTCGTCTTTCACGCCGAGGATCGACTCACACCAAGGTGGCACGTGGCACAGCCCTGTGGGAAAGCCTCGTGGGAAAGCCTCGAGGGACAGCCTCGAGGGAAAGCCACAGATCCCTTGATCCACGTGACAGGAAGCGTGACACTACTGCTGCAGCTCGGGAGGAAAGCGCACGTGCATGCCCCCACTCGAGACGAGGCCTGACTCCCCTGGGGAGACTCAGAAGCACCCCAAGATCCATGGCAACACTGGAGAGGAATCCTCAGGTTCCGGCCCCGACTCCACACAAGGACTGAGGCCCCGGCATGGACGGGAGTGGAATCCCGAGAGGTCCCCTAGCAACTCGCATGGGGATTTGCCTTTCCTGAGGCCACCAGAGCGGGTCCCTGAGGTCCCCGTCGTAACTCGAGAAGACCTGCCGCAACTCGAGAAAATCCAGGAGGTTCTCCCCTCCAGGCGAGATGAGGCCCATTTCCGCTGAGGCGTCTCGAGGCTGATCACACCTCCCCTCTGGAACTTCGAAAGGGTCCTTCACACGCTTGGTGCAAATCAAGAAGTTCCCCGACCTAGCCGTCTCCACTCGAGAGGAATCACGAGGGTCCCGCCCACATCCAGAATAGCCCCGTTTCCGCCTCGTAGCTCAAGATGAGGGATCCTTTCCCTGCTTCGTCGGGAAAGAGTTCCCGGCGTTCCCGTCGCATCTCAAGAGGAGGCCCTCTCAACAGGAACGGCGAGAGGAACTCCAGAGTCGTGCCAACATTCCAAGAGTCCCCCAGATGTCTCAGTCCATTCCAGAGGAACCTCTTTTCCCTTCACCGGCTCGTCTTTCACGCCGAGGATCGACTCACACCAAGGTGGCACGTGGCACAGCCCTGTGGGAAAGCCTCGTGGGAAAGCCTCGAGGGACAGCCTCGAGGGAAAGCCACAGATCCCTTGATCCACGTGACAGGAAGCGTGACACTACTGCTGCAGCTCGGGAGGAAAGCGCACGTGCATGCCCCCACTCGAGACGAGGCCTGACTCCCCTGGGGAGACTCAGAAGCACCCCAAGATCCATGGCAACACTGGAGAGGAATCCTCAGGTTCCGGCCCCGACTCCACACAAGGACTGAGGCCCCGGCATGGACGGGAGAGGAATCCCGAGAGGTCCCCTAGCAACTCGCATGGGGACTGGCCTTTCCTGAGGCCACCAGAGCGGGTCCCTGAGGTCCCCGCCGTAACTCGAGAAGACCTGCCGCAACTCCAGAAAATCCAGGAGGTTCTCCCCTCCAGGCGAGATGAGGCCCATTTCCGCTGAGGCGTCTCGAGGCTGATCACACCTCACCTCTGGAACTTCGAAAGGGTCCTTCACACCCTTGGTGCAAATCAAGAAGTTCCCCGACATACCCGTCTCCCCTCGAGAGGAATCACGAGGGTCCCGCCCACATCCAGAGGAGCCCCGTTTCCGCCTCGTAGCTCGAGATGTGGGATCCTTTCCCTGCTTCGTCGGGAAAGAGTTCCCGGCGTTCCCGTCGCATCTCAAGAGGAGGCCCTCTCAACAGGAACGGCGAGAGGAACTCCAGGGACGTGCCACCATTCCAAGAGTCCCCCAGATGTCTCAGTCCATTCCAGAGGAACCTCTTTTCCCTTCACCGGCTCGTCTTTCACGCCGAGGATCGACCCACTCCAAGGTGGCACGTGGCACAGCCCTGTGGGAAAGCCTCGTGGGAAAGCCTCGAGGGACAGCCTCGAGGGAAAGCCACAGATCCCTTGATCCACGTGACAGGAAGCATGACAATACTGCAGCAGCTCGGGAGGAAAGCGCACGTGCCTGCCCCCACTCGAGACGAGGCCTGACTCCCCTGGGGAGACTCAGAAGCACCCCAAGATCCATGGCAACCCTGGAGAGGAATCCTCAGGTTCCGGCCCCGACTCCACACAAGGACTGAGGCCCCGGCATGGACGGGAGAGGAATCCCGAGAGGTCCCCTAGCAACTCGCATGGGGACTGGCCTTTCCAGAGGCCACCAGAGCGGGTCCCTGAGGTCCCCGTCGTAACTCGAGAAGACCTGCCGCAACTCGAGAAAATCCAGGAGGTTCTCCCCTCCAGGCGAGATGAGGCCCATTTCCGCTGAGGCGTCTCGAGGCTGATCACACCTCACCTCTGGAACTTCGAAAGGGTCCTTCACACGCTTGGTGCAAATCAAGAAGTTCCCCGACCTAGCCGTCTCCACTCGAGAGGAATCACGAGGGTCCCGCCCACATCCAGAGGAGCCCCGTTTCCGCCTCGTAGCTCGAGATGAGGGATCCTTTCCCTGCTTCGTCGGGAAAGAGTTCCCGGCGTTCCCGTCGCATCTCAAGAGGAGGCCCTCTCAACAGGAACGGCGAGAGGAACTCCAGGGTCGTGCCACCATTCCAAGAGTCCCCCAGATGTCTCAGTCCATTCAAGAGGAACCTCTTTTCCCTTCACAGGCTCGTCTTTCACACCGAGGATCCACTCACACCAAGGTGGCACGTGGCACAGCCCTGTGGGAAAGCCTCGTGGGAAAGCCTCGAGGGACAGCCTCGAGGGAAAGCCACAGATCCCTTGATCCACGTGACAGGAAGCGTGACACTACTGCTGCAGCTCGGGAGGAAAGCGCACGTGCATGCCCCCACTCGAGACGAGGCCTGACTCCCCTGGGGAGACTCAGAAGCACCCCAAGATCCATGGCAACACTGGAGAGGAATCCTCAGGTTCCGGCCCCGACTCCACACAAGGACTGAGGCCCCGGCATGGACGGGAGAGGAATCCCGAGAGGTCCCCTAGCAACTCGCATGGGGACTGGCCTTTCCTGAGGCCACCAGAGCGGGTCCCTGAGGTCCCCGCCGTAACTCGAGAAGACCTGCCGCAACTCGAGAAAATCCAGGAGGTTCTCCCCTCCAGGCGAGATGAGGCCCATTTCCGCTGAGGCGTCTCGAGGCTGATCACACCTCACCTCTGGAACTTCGAAAGGGTCCTTCACACCCTTGGTGCAAATCAAGAAGTTCCCCGACATACCCGTCTCCACTCGAGAGGAATCACGAGTGTCCCGCCCACATCCAGAGGAGCCCCGTTTCCGCCTCGTAGCTCGAGATGAGGGATCCTTTCCCTGCTTCGTCGGGAAAGAGTTCCCGGCGTTCCCGTCGCATCTCAAGAGGAGGCCCTCTCAACAGGAACGGCGAGAGGAACTCCAGGGTCGTGCCAATATTCCAAGAGTCCCCCAGATGTCTCAGTCCATTACAGAGGAACCTCTTTTCCCTTCACCGGCTCGTCTTTCACGCCGAGGATCGACTCACACCAAGGTGGCACGTGGCACAGCCCTGTGGGAAAGCCTCGTGGGAAAGCCTCGAGGGACAGCCTCGAGGGAAAGCCACAGATCCCTTGATCCACGTGACAGGAAGCGTGACACTACTGCTGCAGCTCGGGAGGAAAGCGCACGTGCATGCCCCCACTCGAGACGAGGCCTGACTCCCCTGGGGAGACTCAGAAGCACCCCAAGATCCATGGCAACACTGGAGAGGAATCCTCAGGTTCCGGCCCCGACTCCACACAAGGACTGAGGCCCCGGCATGGACGGGAGAGGAATCCCGAGAGGTCCCCTAGCAACTCGCATGGGGATTCGCCTTTCCTGAGGCCACCAGAGCGGGTCCCTTAGGTCCCCGTCGTAACTCGAGAAGACCTGCCGCAACTCGAGAAAATCCAGGAGGTTCTCCCCTCCAGGCGAGATGAGGCCCATTTCCGCTGAGGCGTCTCGAGGCTGATCACACCTCACCTCTGGAACTTCGAAAGGGTCCTTCACACGCTTGGTGCAAATCAAGAAGTTCCCCGACCTAGCCGTCTCCACTCGAGAGGAATCACGAGGGTCCCGCCCACATCCAGAGGAGCCCCGTTTCCGCCTCGTAGCTCGAGATGAGGGATCCTTTCCCTGCTTCGTCGGGAAAGAGTTCCCGGCGTTCCCGTCGCATCTCAAGAGGAGGCCCTCTCAACAGGAACGGCGAGAGGAACTCCAGGGTCGTGCCACCATTCCAAGAGTCCCCCAGATGTCTCAGTCCATTCCAGAGGAACCTCTTTTCCCTTCAGCGGCTCGTCTTTCACGCCGAGGATCCACTCACACCAAGGTGGCACGTGGCACAGCCCTGTGGGAAAGCCTCGTGGGAAAGCCTCGAGGGACAGCCTCGAGGGAAAGCCACAGATCCCTTGATCCACGTGACAGGAAGCGTGACACTACTGCTGCAGCTCGGGAGGAAAGCGCACGTGCATGCCCCCACTCGAGACGAGGCCTGACTCCCCTGGGGAGACTCAGAAGCACCCCAAGATCCATGGCAACACTGGAGAGGAATCCTCAGGTTCCGGCCCCGACTCCACACAAGGACTGAGGCCCCGGCATGGACGGGAGAGGAATCCCGAGAGGTCCCCTAGCAACTCGCATGGGGACTGGCCTTTCCTGAGGCCACCAGAGCGGGTCCCTGAGGTCCCCGCCGTAACTCGAGAAGACCTGCCGCAACTCGAGAAAATCCAGGAGGTTCTCCCCTCCAGGCGAGATGAGGCCCATTTCCGCTGAGGCGTCTCGAGGCTGATCACACCTCACCTCTGGAACTTCGAAAGGGTCCTTCACACCCTTGGTGCAAATCAAGAAGTTCCCCGACATACCCGTCTCCACTCGAGAGGAATCACGAGGGTCCCGCCCACATCCAGAGGAGCCCCGTTTCCGCCTCGTAGCTCGAGATGAGGGATCCTTTCCCTGCTTCGTCGGGAAAGAGTTCCCGGCATTCCCGTCGCATCTCAAGAGGAGGCCCTCTCAACAGGAACGGCGAGAGGAACTCCAGGGTCGTGCCAATATTCCAAGAGTCCCCCAGATGTCTCAGTCCATTACAGAGGAACCTCTTTTCCCTTCACCGGCTCGTCTTTCACGCCGAGGATCGACCCACTCCAAGGTGGCACGTGGCACAGCTCTGTGGGAAAGCCTCGTGGGAAAGCCTCGAGGGACAGCCTCGAGGGAAAGCCACAGATCCCTTGATCCACGTGACAGGAAGCATGACACTACTGCAGCAGCTCGGGAGGAAAGCGCACGTGCATGCCCGCACTCGAGACGAGGCCTGACTCCCCTGGGGAGACTCAGAAGCACCCCAAGATCCATGGCAACACTGGAGAGGAATCCTCAGGTTCCGGCCCCGACTCCACACAAGGACTGAGGCCCCGGCATGGACGGGAGAGGAATCCCGAGAGGTCCCCTAGCAACTCGCATGGGGACTGGCCTTTCCTGAGGCCACCAGAGCGGGTCCCTGAGGTCCCCGCCGTAACTCGAGAAGACCTGCCGCAACTCGAGAAAATCCAGGAGGTTCTCCCCTCCAGGCGAGATGAGGCCCATTTCCGCTGAGGCGTCTCGAGGCTGATCACACCTCACCTCTGGAACTTCGAAAGGGTCCTTCACACCCTTGGTGCCAATCAAGAAGTTCCCCGACATACCCGTCTCCACTCGAGAGGAATCACGAGGGTCCCGCCCACATCCAGAGGAGCCCCGTTTCCGTCTCGTAGCTCAAGATGAGGGATCCTTTCCCTGCTTCGTCGGGAAAGCGTTCCCGGCGTTCCCGTCGCATCTCAAGAGGTGGCCCTCTCAACAGGAACGGCGAGAGGAACTCCAGGGTCGTGCCACCATTCCAAGAGTCCCCCAGATGTCTCAGTCCATTCCAGAGGAACCTCTTTTCCCTTCACCGGCTCGTCTTTCACGCCGAGGATCGACTCACACCAAGGTGGCACGTGGCACAGCCCTGTGGGAAAGCCTCGAGGGACAGCTTCGAGGGAAAGCCACAGATCCCTTGATCCACGTGACAGGAAGCGTGACACTACTGCTGCAGCTCGGGAGGAAAGCGCACATGCATGCCCCCACTCGAGACGAGGCCTGACTCCCCTGGGGAGACTCAGAAGCACCCCAAGATCCATGGCAACACTGGAGAGGAATCCTCAGGTTCCGGCCCCGACTCCACACAAGGACTGAGGCCCCGGCATGGACGGGAGAGGAATCCCGAGAGGTCCCCTAGCAACTCGCATGGGGACTGGCCTTTCCTGAGGCCACCAGAGCCGGTCCCTGAGGTCCCCGTCGTAACTCGAGAAGACCTGCCGCAACTCGAGAAAATCCAGGAGGTTCTCCCCTCCAGGCGAGATGAGGCCCATTTCCGATGAGGCGTCTCGAGGCTGATCACACCTCACCTCTGGAAATTCGAAAGGGTCCTTCACACCCTTGGAGCAAATCAAGAAGTTCCCCGACCTAGCCGTCTCCACTCGAGAGGAATCACGAGGGTCCCGCCCACATCCAGAGGAGCCCCGTTTCCGCCTCGTAGCTCGAGATGAGGGATCCTTTCCCTGCTTCGTCGGGAAAGAGTTCCCGGCGTTCCCGTCGCATCTCAAGAGGAGGCCCTCTCAACAGGAACGGCGAGAGGAACTCCAGGGTCGTGCCACCATTCCAAGAGTCCCCCAGATGTCTCAGTCCATTCCAGAGGAACCTCTTTTCCCTTCAGCGGCTCGTCTTTCACGCCGAGGATCGACTCACACCAAGGTGGCACGTGGCACAGCCCTGTGGGAAAGCCTCGTGGGAAAGCCTCGAGGGACAGCCTCGAGGGAAAGCCACAGATCCCTTGATCCACGTGACAGGAAGCGTGACACTACTGCTGCAGCTCGGGAGGAAAGCGCACGTGCATGCCCCCACTCGAGACGAGGCCTGACTCCCCTGGGGAGACTCAGAAGCACCCCAAGATCCATGGCAACACTGGAGAGGAATCCTCAGGTTCCGGCCCCGACTCCACACAAGGACTGAGGCCCCGGCATGGACGGGAGAGGAATCCCGAGAGGTCCCCTAGCAACTCGCATGGGGACTGGCCTTTCCTGAGGCCACCAGAGCGGGTCCCTGAGGTCCCCGTCGTAACTCGAGAAGACCTGCCGCAACTCGAGAAAATCCAGGAGGTTCTCCCCTCCAGGCGAGATGAGGCCCATTTCCGCTGAGGCGTCTCGAGGCTGATCACACCTCACCTCTGGAACTTCGAAAGGGTCCTTCACACGCTTGGTGCAAATCAAGAAGTTCCCCGACCTAGCCGTCTCCACTCGAGAGGAATCACGAGGGTCCCGCCCACATCCAGAGGAGCCCCGTTTCCGCCTCGTAGCTCGAGATGAGGGATCCTTTCCCTGCTTCGTCGGGAAAGAGTTCCCGGCGTTCCCGTCGCATCTCAAGAGGAGGCCCTCTCAACAGGAACGGCGAGAGGAACTCCAGGGTCGTGCCACCATTCCAAGAGTCCCCCAGATGTCTCAGTCCATTCCAGAGGAACCTCTTTTCCCTTCAGCGGCTCGTCTTTCACGCCGAGGATCGACTCACACCAAGGTGGCACGTGGCACAGCCCTGTGGGAAAGCCTCGTGGGAAAGCCTCGAGGGACAGCCTCGAGGGAAAGCCACAGATCCCTTGATCCACGTGACAGGAAGCGTGACACTACTGCTGCAGCTCGGGAGGAAAGCGCACGTGCATGCCCCCACTCGAGACGAGGCCTGACTCCCCTGGGGAGACTCAGAAGCACCCCAAGATCCATGGCAACACTGGAGAGGAATCCTCAGGTTCCGGCCCCGACTCCACACAAGGACTGAGGCCCCGGCATGGACGGGAGAGGAATCCCGAGAGGTCCCCTAGCAACTCGCATGGGGACTGGCCTTTCCTGAGGCCACCAGAGCGGGTCCCTGAGGTCCCCGTCGTAACTCGAGAAGACCTGCCGCAACTCGAGAAAATCCAGGAGGTTCTCCCCTCCAGGCGAGATGAGGCCCATTTCCGCTGAGGCGTCTCGAGGCTGATCACACCTCACCTCTGGAACTTCGAAAGGCTCCTTCACACCCTTGGTGCAAATCAAGAAGTTCCCCGACCTAGCCGTCTCCACTCGAGAGGAATCACGAGGGTCCCGCCCACATCCAGAGGAGCCCCGTTTCCGCCTCGTAGCTCGAGATGAGGGATCCTTTCCCTGCTTCGTCGGGAAAGAGTTCCCGGCGTTCCCGTCGCATCTCAAGAGGAGGCCCTCTCAACAGGAACGGCGAGAGGAACTCCAGGGTCGTGCCACCATTCCAAGAGTCCCCCAGATGTCTCAGTCCATTCCAGAGGAACCTCTTTTCCCTTCAGCGGCTCGTCTTTCACGCCGAGGATCGACCCACTCCAAGGTGGCACGTGGCACAGCCCTGTGGGAAAGCCTCGTGGGAAAGCCTCGAGGGACAGCCTCGAGGGAAAGCCACAGATCCCTTGATCCACGTGACAGGAAGCATGACACTACTGCAGCAGCTCGGGAGGAAAGCGCACGTGCATGCCCCCACTCGAGACGAGGCCTGACTCCCCTGGGGAGACTCAGAAGCACCCCAAGATCCATGGCAACACTGGAGAGGAATCCTCAGGTTCCGGCCCCGACTCCACACAAGGACTGAGGCCCTGGCATGGACGGGAGAGGAATCCCGAGAGGTCCCCTAGCAACTCGCATGGGGACTGGCCTTTCCTGAGGCCACCAGAGCGGGTCCCTGAGGTCCCCGCCGTAACTCGAGAAGACCTGCCGCAACTCGAGAAAATCCAGGAGGTTCTCCCCTCCAGGCGAGATGAGGCCCATTTCCGCTGAGGCGTCTCGAGGCTGATCACACCTCACCTCTGGAACTTCGAAAGGGTCCTTCACACGCTTGGTGCAAATCAAGAAGTTCCCCGACCTAGCCGTCTCCACTCGAGAGGAATCACGAGGGTCCCGCCCACATCCAGAGGAGCCCCGTTTCCGCCTCGTAGCTCGAGATGAGGGATCCTTTCCCTGCTTCGTCGGGAAAGAGTTCCCGGCGTTCCCGTCGCATCTCAAGAGGAGGCCCTCTCAACAGGAACGGCGAGAGGAACTCCAGGGTCGTGCCACCATTTTCCAAGAGTCCCCCAGATGTCTCAGTCCATTCCAGAGGAACCTCTTTTCCCTTCACAGGCTCGTCTTTCACACCGAGGATCCACTCACACCAAGGTGGCACGTGGCACAGCCCTGTGGGAAAGCCTCGTGGGAAAGCCTCAAGGGACAGCCTCGAGGGAAAGCCACAGATCCCTTGATCCACGTGACAGGAAGCGTGACACTACTGCTGCAGCTCGGGAGGAAAGCGCACGTGCATGCCCCCACTCGAGACGAGGCCTGACTCCCCTGGGGAGACTCAGAAGCACCCCAAGATCCATGGCAACACTGGAGAGGAATCCTCAGGTTCCGGCCCCGACTCCACACAAGGACTGAGGCCCCGGCATGGACGGGAGAGGAATCCCGAGAGGTCCCGTAGCAACTCGCATGCGGACTGGCCTTTCCTGAGGCCACCAGAGCGGGTCCCTGTGGTCTCCGTCGTAACTCGAGAAGACCTGCCGCAACTCGAGAAAATCCAGGAGGTTCTCCCCTCCAGGCGAGATGAGGCCCATTTCCGCTGAGGCGTCTCGAGGCTGATCACACCTCACCTCTGGAACTTCGAAAGGGTCCTTCACACCCTTGGTGCAAATCAAGAAGTTCCCCGACCTAGCCGTCTCCACTCGAGAGGAATCACGAGGGTCCCGCCCACATCCAGAGGAGCCCCGTTTCCGCCTCGTAGCTCGAGATGAGGGATCCTTTCCCTGCTTCGTCGGGAAAGAGTTCCCGGCGTTCCCGTCGCATCTCAAGAGGAGGCCCTCTCAACAGGAACGGCGAGAGGAACTCCAGGGTCGTGCCACCATTCCAAGAGTCCCCAAGATGTCTCAGTCCATTCCAGAGGAACCTCTTTTCCCTTCACCGGCTCGTCTTTCACGCCGAGGATCGACTCACACCAAGGTGGCACGTGGCACAGCCCTGTGGGAAAGCCTCGTGGGAAAGCCTTGAGGGACAGCCTCGAGAGAATGCCACAGATCCCTTGATCCACGTGACAGGAAGCGTGACACTACTGCTGCAGCTCGGGAGGAAAGCGCACGTGCATGCCCCCACTCGAGACGAGGCCTGACTCCCCTGGGGAGACTCAGAAGCACCCCAAGATCCATGGCAACACTGGAGAGGAATCCTCAGGTTCCGGCCCCGACTCCACACAAGGACTGAGGCCCCGGCATGGACGGGAGAGGAATCCCGAGAGGTCCCCTAGCAACTCGCATGGGGACTGGCCTTTCCTGAGGCCACCAGAGCGGGTCCCTGAGGTCCCCGTTGTAACTCGAGAAGACCTGCCGCAACTGGAGAAAATCCAGGAGGTTCTCGCCTCTAGGCGAGATGAGGCCCATTTCCGCTGAGGCGTCTCGAGGCTGATCACACCTCACCTCTGGAACTTCGAAAGGGTCCTTCACACCCTTGGTGCAAATCAAGAAGTTCCCGACCTAGCCTTCTCCACTCGAGAGGAATCACGAGGGTCCCGCCCACATCCAGAGGAGCCCCGTTTCCGCCTCGTAGCTCGAGATGAGGGATCCTTTTCCTGCTTCGTCGGGAAAGAGTTCCCGGCGTTCCCGTCGCATCTCAAGTGGAGGCAGTCTCAACAGGAACGGCGAGAGGAACTCCAGGGTCGTGCCACCATTCCAAGAGTCCCCCAGATGTCTCAGTCCATTCCAGAGGAACCTCTTTTCCCTTCACTGGCTCGTCTTTCACGCCGAGGATCGACTCACACCAAGGTGGCACGTGGCACAGCCCTGTGGGAAAGCCTCGTGGGAAAGCCTCGAGGGACAGCCTCGAGGGAAAGCCACAGATCCCTTGATCCACGTGACAGGAAGCGTGACACTACTGCTGCAGCTCGGGAGGAAAGCGCACGTGCATGCCCCCACTCGAGACGAGGCCTGCCTCCCCTGGGGAGACTCAGAAGCACCCCAAGATCCATGGCAACACTGGAGAGGTATCCTCAGGTTCCGGCCCCGACTCCACACAAGGACTGAGGCCCCGGCATGGACGGGAGAGGAATCCCGAGAGGTCCCCTAGCAACTCGCATGGGGACTGGCCTTTCCTGAGGCCACCAGAGCGGGTCCCTGAGGTCCCCGCCGTAACTCGAGAAGACCTGCCGCAACTCGAGAAAATCCAGGAGGTTCTCCCCTCCAGGCGAGATGAGGCCCATTTCCGCTGAGGCGTCTCGAGGCTGATCACACCTCACCTCTGGAACTTCGAAAGGGTCCTTCACACCCTTGGTGCAAATCAAGAAGTTCCCCGACATACCCGTCTCCACTCGAGAGGAATCACGAGGGTCCCGCCCACATCCAGAGGAGCCCCGTTTCCGCCTCGTAGCTCGAGATGAGGGATCCTTTCCCTGCTTCGTCGGGAAAGAGTTCCCGGCGTTCCCGTCGCATCTCAAGAGGAGGCCCTCTCAACAGGAACGGCGAGAGGAACTCCAGGGTCGTGCCACCATTCCAAGAGTCCCCAAGATGTCTCAGTCCATTCCAGAGGAACCTCTTTTCCCTTCACCGGCTCGTCTTTCACGCCGAGGATCGACTCACACCAAGGTGGCACGTGGCACAGCCCTGTGGGAAAGCCTCGTGGGAAAGCCTTGAGGGACAGCCTCGAGAGAATGCCACAGATCCCTTGATCCACGTGACAGGAAGCGTGACACTACTGCTGCAGCTCGGGAGGAAAGCGCACGTGCATGCCCCCACTCGAGACGAGGCCTGACTCCCCTGGGGAGACTCAGAAGCACCCCAAGATCCATGGCAACACTGGAGAGGAATCCTCAGGTTCCGGCCCCGACTCCACACAAGGACTGAGGCCCCGGCATGGACGGGAGAGGAATCCCGAGAGGTCCCCTAGCAACTCGCATGGGGACTGGCCTTTCCTGAGGCCACCAGAGCGGGTCCCTGAGGTCCCCGTTGTAACTCGAGAAGACCTGCCGCAACTGGAGAAAATCCAGGAGGTTCTCGCCTCTAGGCGAGATGAGGCCCATTTCCGCTGAGGCGTCTCGAGGCTGATCACACCTCACCTCTGGAACTTCGAAAGGGTCCTTCACACCCTTGGTGCAAATCAAGAAGTTCCCCGACCTAGCCTTCTCCACTCGAGAGGAATCACGAGGGTCCCGCCCACATCCAGAGGAGCCCCGTTTCCGCCTCGTAGCTCGAGATGAGGGATCCTTTTCCTGCTTCGTCGGGAAAGAGTTCCCGGCGTTCCCGTCGCATCTCAAGTGGAGGCAGTCTCAACAGGAACGGCGAGAGGAACTCCAGGGTCGTGCCACCATTCCAAGAGTCCCCCAGATGTCTCAGTCCATTCCAGAGGAACCTCTTTTCCCTTCACTGGCTCGTCTTTCACGCCGAGGATCGACTCACACCAAGGTGGCACGTGGCACAGCCCTGTGGGAAAGCCTCGTGGGAAAGCCTCGAGGGACAGCCTCGAGGGAAAGCCACAGATCCCTTGATCCACGTGACAGGAAGCGTGACACTACTGCTGCAGCTCGGGAGGAAAGCGCACGTGCATGCCCCCACTCGAGACGAGGCCTGCCTCCCCTGGGGAGACTCAGAAGCACCCCAAGATCCATGGCAACACTGGAGAGGTATCCTCAGGTTCCGGCCCCGACTCCACACAAGGACTGAGGCCCCGGCATGGACGGGAGAGGAATCCCGAGAGGTCCCCTAGCAACTCGCATGGGGACTGGCCTTTCCTGAGGCCACCAGAGCGGGTCCCTGAGGTCCCCGCCGTAACTCGAGAAGACCTGCCGCAACTCGAGAAAATCCAGGAGGTTCTCCCCTCCAGGCGAGATGAGGCCCATTTCCGCTGAGGCGTCTCGAGGCTGATCACACCTCACCTCTGGAACTTCGAAAGGGTCCTTCACACCCTTGGTGCAAATCAAGAAGTTCCCCGACATACCCGTCTCCACTCGAGAGGAATCACGAGGGTCCCGCCCACATCCAGAGGAGCCCCGTTTCCGCCTCGTAGCTCGAGATGAGGGATCCTTTCCCTGCTTCGTCGGGAAAGAGTTCCCGGCGTTCCCGTCGCATCTCAAGAGGAGGCCCTCTCAACAGGAACGGCGAGAGGAACTCCAGGGTCGTGCCACCATTCCAACAGTCCCCCAGATGTCTCAGCCCATTCCA
Organism: Budorcas taxicolor; assembly: GCF_023091745.1. Lineage (NCBI taxonomy): Eukaryota > Metazoa > Chordata > Mammalia > Artiodactyla > Bovidae > Budorcas > Budorcas taxicolor. The sequence goes on along the minus strand of NW_026292191.1, from coordinate 26,444 downwards.
GAGGAACCTCTTTTCCCTTCACCGGCTCGTCTTTCACGCCGAGGATCGACTCACACCAAGGTGGCACGTGGCACAGCCCTGTGGGAAAGCCTCGTGGGAAAGCCTCGAGGGACAGCCTCGAGGGAAAGCCACAGATCCCTTGATCCACGTGACAGGAAGCGTGACACTACTGCTGCAGCTCGGGAGGAAAGCGCACGTGCATGCCCCCACTCGAGACGAGGCCTGACTCCCCTGGGGAGACTCAGAAGCACCCCAAGATCCATGGCAACACTGGAGAGGAATCCTCAGGTTCCGGCCCCGACTCCACACAAGGACTGAGGCCCCGGCATGGACGGGAGAGGAATCCCGAGAGGTCCCCTAGCAACTCGCATGGGGATTGGCCTTTCCTGAGGCCACCAGAGCGGGTCCCTGAGGTCCCCGTCGTAACTCGAGAAGACCTGCCGCAACTCGAGAAAATCCAGGAGGTTCTCCCCTCCAGGCGAGATGAGGCCCATTTCCGCTGAGGCGTCTCGAGGCTGATCACACCTCACCTCTGGAACTTCGAAAGGGTCCTTCACACCCTTGGTGCAAATCAAGAAGTTCCCCGACCTAGCCGTCTCCACTCGAGAGGAATCACGAGGGTCCCGCCCACATCCAGAGGAGCCCCGTTTCCGCCTTGTAGCTCGAGATGTGGGATCCTTTTCCTGCTTCTTCGGGAAAGAGTTCCCGGCGTTCCCGTCGCATCTCAAGTGGAGGCCCTCTCAACAGGAACGGCGAGAGGAACTCCAGGGTCGTGCCACCATTCCAAGAGTCCCCCAGATGTCTCAGTCCATTCCAGAGGAACCTCTTTTCCCTTCACCGGCTCGTCTTTCACGCCGAGGATCGACTCACACCAAGGTGGCACGTGGCACAGCCCTGTGGGAAAGCCTCGTGGGAAAGCCTCGAGGGACAGCCTCGAGGGAAAGCCACAGATCCCTTGATCCACGTGACAGGAAGCGTGACACTACTGCTGCAGCTCGGGAGGAAAGCGCACGTGCATGCCCCCACTCGAGACGAGGCGTGACTCCCCTGGGGAGACTCAGAAGCACCCCAAGATCCATGGCAACACTGGAGAGGAATCCTCAGGTTCCGGCCCCGACTCCACACAAGGACTGAGGCCCCGGCATGGACGGGAGAGGAATCCCGAGAGGTCCCCTAGCAACTCGCATGGAGACTGGCCTTTCCTGAGGCCACCAGAGCGGGTCCCTGTGGTCTCCGTCGTAACTCGAGAAGACCTGCCGCAACTCGAGAAAATCCAGGAGGTTCTCCCCTCCAGGCGAGATGAGGCCCATTTCCGCTGAGGCGTCTCGAGGCTGATCACACCTCACCTCTGGAACTTCGAAAGGGTCCTTCACACCCTTGGTGCAAATCAAGAAGTTCCCCGACATACCCGTCTCCACTCGAGAGGAATCACGAGGGTCCCGCCCACATCCAGAGGAGCCCCTTTTCCGCCTCGTAGCTCGAGATGAGGGATCCTTTCCCTGCTTCTTCGGGAAAGAGTTCCCGGCGTTCCCGTCGCATCTCAAGAGGAGGCCCTCTCAACAGGAACGGCGAGAGGAACTCCAGGGTCGTGCCACCATTCCAAGAGTCCCCCAGATGTCTCAGTCCATTCCAGAGGAACCTCTTTTCCCTTCAGCGGCTCGTCTTTCACGCCGAGGATCGACTCACACCAAGGTGGCACGTGGCACAGCCCTGTGGGAAAGCCTCGTGGGAAAGCCTCGAGGGACAGCCTCGAGGGAAAGCCACAGATCCCTTGATCCACGTGACAGGAAGCGTGACACTACTGCTGCAGCTCGGGAGGAAAGTGCACGTGCATGCCCCCACTCGAGACGAGGCCTGACTCCCCTGGGGAGACTCAGAAGCACCCCAAGATCCATGGCAACACTGGAGAGGAATCCTCAGGTTCCGGCCCCGACTCCACACAAGGACTGAGGCCCCGGCATGGACGGGAGAGGAATCCCGAGAGGTCCCCTAGCAACTCGCATGGAGACTGGCCTTTCCTGAGGCCACCAGAGCGGGTCCCTGTGGTCTCCGTCGTAACTCGAGAAGACCTGCCGCAACTCGAGAAAATCCAGGAGGTTCTCCCCTCCAGGCGAGATGAGGCCCATTTCCGCTGAGGCGTCTCGAGGCTGATCACACCTCACCTCTGGAACTTCGAAAGGGTCCTTCACACCCTTGGTGCAAATCAAGAAGTTCCCCGACATACCCGTCTCCACTCGAGAGGAATCACGAGGGTCCCGCCCACATCCAGAGGAGCCCCTTTTCCGCCTCGTAGCTCGAGATGAGGGATCCTTTCCCTGCTTCTTCGGGAAAGAGTTCCCGGCGTTCCCGTCGCATCTCAAGAGGAGGCCCTCTCAACAGGAACGGCGAGAGGAACTCCAGGGTCGTGCCACCATTCCAAGAGTCCCCCAGATGTCTCAGTCCATTCCAGAGGAACCTCTTTTCCCTTCAGCGGCTCGTCTTTCACGCCGAGGATCGACTCACACCAAGGTGGCACGTGGCACAGCCCTGTGGGAAAGCCTCGTGGGAAAGCCTCGAGGGACAGCCTCGAGGGAAAGCCACAGATCCCTTGATCCACGTGACAGGAAGCGTGACACTACTGCTGCAGCTCGGGAGGAAAGCGCACGTGCATGCCCCCACTCGAGACGAGGCCTGACTCCCCTGGGGAGACTCAGAAGCACCCCAAGATCCATGGCAACACTGGAGAGGAATCCTCAGGTTCCGGCCCCGACTCCACACAAGGACTGAGGCCCCGGCATGGACGGGAGAGGAATCCCGAGAGGTCCCCTAGCAACTCGCATGGGGACTGGCCTTTCCTGAGGCCACCAGAGCGGGTCCCTGAGGTCCCCGCCGTAACTCGAGAAGACCTGCCGCAACTCGAGAAAATCCAGGAGGTTCTCCCCTCCAGGCGAGATGAGGCCCATTTCCGCTGAGGCGTCTCGAGGCTGATCACACCTCACCTCTGGAACTTCGAAAGGGTCCTTCACACCCTTGGTGCAAAACAAGAAGTTCCCCGACCTAGCCGTCTCCACTCGAGAGGAATCACGAGGGTCCCGCCCACATCCAGAGGAGCCCCGTTTCCGCCTCGTAGCTCGAGATGAGGGATCCTTTCCCTGCTTCGTCGGGAAAGAGTTCCCGGCGTTCCCGTCGCATCTCAAGAGGAGGCCCTCTCAACAGGAACGGCGAGAGGAACTCCAGGGTCGTGCCACCATTCCAAGAGTCCCCCAGATGTCTCAGTCCATTCCAGAGGAACCTCTTTTCCCTTCAGCGGCTCGTCTTTCACGCCGAGGATCGACTCACACCAAGGTGGCACGTGGCACAGCCCTGTGGGAAAGCCTCGTGGGAAAGCCTCGAGGGACAGCGTCGAGGGAAAGCCACAGATCCCTTGATCCACGTGACAGGAAGCGTGACACTACTGCTGCAGCTCGGGAGGAAAGTGCACGTGCATGCCCCCACTCGAGACGAGGCCTGACTCCCCTGGGGAGACTCAGAAGCACCCCAAGATCCATGGCAACACTTGAGAGGAATCCTCAGGTTCCGGCCCCGACTCCACACAAGGACTGAGGCCCCGGCATGGACAGGAGAGGAATCCCGAGAGGTCCCCTAGCAACTCGCATGGAGACTGGCCTTTCCTGAGGCCACCAGAGCGGGTCCCTGTGGTCTCCGTCGTAACTCGAGAAGACCTGCCGCAACTCGAGAAAATCCAGGAGGTTCTCCCCTCCAGGCGAGATGAGGCCCATTTCCGCTGAGGCGTCTCGAGGCTGATCACACCTCACCTCTGGAACTTCGAAAGGGTCCTTCACACCCTTGGTGCAAATCAAGAAGTTCCCCGACATACCCGTCTCCACTCGAGAGGAATCACGAGGGTCCCGCCCACATCCAGAGGAGCCCCTTTTCCGCCTCGTAGCTCGAGATGAGGGATCCTTTCCCTGCTTCGTCAGGAAAGAGTTCCCGGCGTTCCCGTCGCATCTCAAGAGGAGGCCCTCTCAACAGGAACGGCGAGAGGAACTCCAGGGTCGTGCCACCATTCCAAGAGTCCCCCAGATGTCTCAGTCCATTCCAGAGGAACCACTTTTCCCTTCAGCGGCTCGTCTTTCACGCCGAGGATCGACTCACACCAAGGTGGCACGTGGCACAGCCCTGTGGGAAAGCCTCGTGGGAAAGCCTCGAGGGACAGCCTCGAGGGAAAGCCACAGATCCCTTGATCCACGTGACAGGAAGCGTGACACTACTGCTGCAGCTCGGGAGGAAAGCGCACGTGCATGCCCCCACTCGAGACGAGGCCTGACTCCCCTGGGGAGACTCAGAAGCACCCCAAGATCCATGGCAACACTGGAGAGGAATCCTCAGGTTCCGGCCCCGACTCCACACAAGGACTGAGGCCCCGGCATGGACGGGAGAGGAATCCCGAGAGGTCCCCTAGCAACTCGCATGGGGACTGGCCTTTCCTGAGGCCACCAGAGCGGGTCCCTGAGGTCCCCGCCGTAACTCGAGAAGACCTGCCGCAACTCGAGAAAATCCAGGAGGTTCTCCCCTCCAGGCGAGATGAGGCCCATTTCCTCTGAGGCGTCTCGAGGCTGATCACACCTCACCTCTGGAACTTCGAAAGGGTCCTTCACACCCTTGGTGCAAAACAAGAAGTTCCCCGACCTAGCCGTCTCCACTCGAGAGGAATCACGAGGGTCCCGCCCACATCCAGAGGAGCCCCGTTTCCGCCTCGTAGCTCGAGATGAGGGATCCTTTCCCTGCTTCGTCGGGAAAGAGTTCCCGGCGTTCCCGTCGCATCTCAAGAGGAGGCCCTCTCAACAGGAACGGCGAGAGGAACTTCAGGGTCGTGCCACCATTCCAAGAGTCCCCCAGATGTCTCAGTCCATTCCAGAGGAACCTCTTTTCCCTTCAGCGGCTCGTCTTTCACGCCGAGGATCGACTCACACCAAGGTGGCACGTGGCACAGCCCTGTGGGAAAGCCTCGTGGGAAAGCCTCGAGGGACAGCCTCGAGGGAAAGCCACAGATCCCTTGATCCACGTGACAGGAAGCGTGACACTACTGCTGCAGCTCGGGAGGAAAGCGCACGTGCATGCCCCCACTCGAGACGAGGCCTGACTTCCCTGGGGAGACTCAGAAGTACCCCAAGATCCATGGCAACACTGGAGAGCAATCCTCAGGTTCCGGCCCCGACTCCACACAAGGACTGAGGCCCCGGCATGGACGGGAGAGGAATCCCGAGAGGTCCCCTAGCAACTCGCATGGGGACTGGCCTTTCCTGAGGCCACCAGAGCGGGTCCCTGCGGTCCCCGTCGTAACTCGAGAAGGCCTGCCGCAACTCGAGAAAATCCAGGAGGTTCTCCCCTCCAGGCGAGATGAGGCCCATTTCCGCTGAGGCGTCTCGAGGCTGATCACACCTCACCTCTGGAACTTCGAAAGGGTCCTTCACACCCTTGGTGCAAATCAAGAAGTTCCCCGACCTGGCCGTCTCCACTCGATAGAAATCACGAGGGTCCCGCCCACATCCAGAGGAGCCCCGTTTCCGCCTCGTAGCTCGAGATGAGGGATCCTTTCCCTGCTTCGTCGGGAAAGAGTCCCCGGTGTTCCCGTCGCATCTCAAGAGGAGGCCCTCTCAACAGGAACGGCGAGAGGAACTTCAGGGTCGTGCCACCATTCCAAGAGTCCCCCAGATGTCTCAGTCCATTCCAGAGGAACCTCTTTTCCCTTCACCGGCTCGTCTTTCACGCCGAGGATCGACTCACACCAAGGTGGCACGTGGCACAGCCCTGTGGGAAAGCCTCGTGGGAAAGCCTCGAGGGACAGCCTCGAGGGAAAGCCACAGATCCCTTGATCCACGTGACAGGAAGCGTGACACTACTGCTGCAGCTCGGGAGGAAAGCGCACGTGCATGCCCCCACTCGAGACGAGGCCTGACTTCCCTGGGGAGACTCAGAAGTACCCCAAGATCCATGGCAACACTGGAGAGCAATCCTCAGGTTCCGGCCCCGACTCCACACAAGGACTGAGGCCCCGGCATGGACGGGAGAGGAATCCCGAGAGGTCCCCTAGCAACTCGCATGGGGACTGGCCTTTCCTGAGGCCACCAGAGCGGGTCCCTGCGGTCCCCGTCGTAACTCGAGAAGGCCTGCCGCAACTCGAGAAAATCCAGGACGTTCTCCCCTCCAGGCGAGATGAGGCCCATTTCCGCTGAGGCGTCTCGAGGCTGATCACACCTCACCTCTGAAAATTCGAAAGGGTCCTTCACACCCTTGGTGCAAATCAAGAAGTTCCCCGACCTAGCCGTCTCCACTCGAGAGGAATCACGAGGGTCCCGCCCACATCCAGAGGAGCCCCGTTTCCGCCTCGTAGCTCGAGATGAGGGATCCTTTCCTGCTTCGTCGGGAAAGAGTTCCCGGCGTTCCCGTCGCATCTCAAGAGGAGGCCCTCTCAACAGGAACGGCGAGAGGAACTCCAGGGTCGTCCACCATTCCAAGAGTCCCCCAGATGTCTCAGTCCATTCCAGAGGAACCTCTTTTCCCTTCACCGGCTCGTCTTTCACGCCGAGGATCGACTCACACCAAGGTGGCACGTGGCACAGCCCTGTGGGAAAGCCTCGTGGGAAAGCCTCGAGGGACAGCCTCGAGGGAAAGCCACAGATCCCTTGATCCACGTGACAGGAAGCGTGACACTACTGCTGCAGCTCGGGAGGAAAGCGCACGTGCATGCCCCCACTCGAGACGAGGCCTGACTCCCCTGGGGAGACTCAGAAGCACCCCAAGATCCATGGCAACACTGGAGAGCAAACCTCAGGTTCCGGCCCCGACTCCACACAAGGACTGAGGCCCCGGCATGGACGGGAGAGGAATCCCGAGAGGTCCCCTAGCAACACGCATGGGGACTGGCCTTTCCTGAGGCCACCAGAGCGGGTCCCTGTGGTCCCCGTCGTAACTCGAGAAGACCTGCGGCAACTCGAGAAAATCCAGGAGGTTCTCCCCTCCAGGCGAGATGAGGCCCATTTCCGCTGAGGCGTCTCGAGGCTGATCACACCTCACCTCTGGAACTTCGAAAGGGTCCTTCACACCCTTGGTGCAAATCAAGAAGTTCCCCGACCTGGCCGTCTCCACTCGAGAGAAATCACGAGGGTCCCGCCCACATCCAGAGGAGCCCCGTTTCCGCCTCGTAGCTCGAGATGAGGGATCCTTTCCCTGCTTCGTCGGGAAAGAGTCCCCGGCGTTCCCGTCGCATCTCAAGAGGAGGCCCTCTCAACAGGAACAGCGAGAGGAACTCCAGGGTCGTGCCACCATTCCAAGAGTCCCCCAGATGTCTCAGTCCATTCCAGAGGAACCTCTTTTCCCTTCACCGGCTCGCCTTTCACGCCGAGGATCGACTCACACCAAGGTGGCACGTGGCACAGCCCTGTGGGAAAGCCTCGTGGGAAAGCCTCGAGGGACAGCCTCGAGGGAAAGCCACAGATCCCTTGATCCACGTGACAGGAAGCGTGACACTACTGCTGCAGCTCGGGAGGAAAGCGCACGTGCATGCCCCCACTCGAGACGAGGCCTGACTCCCCTGGGGAGACTCAGAAGCACCCCAAGATCCATGGCAACACTGGAGAGCAAACCTCAGGTTCCGGCCCCGACTCCACACAAGGACTGAGGCCCCGGCATGGACGGGAGAGGAATCCCGAGAGGTCCCCTAGCAACACGCATGGGGACTGGCCTTTCCTGAGGCCACCAGAGCGGGTCCCTGTGGTCCCCGTCGTAACTCGAGAAGACCTGCCGCAACTCGAGAAAATCCAGGAGGTTCTCCCCTCCAGGCGAGATGAGGCCCATTTCCGCTGAGGCGTCTCGAGGCTGATCACACCTCACCTCTGGAACTTCGAAAGGGTCCTTCACACCCTTGGTGCAAATCAAGAAGTTCCCCGACCTGGCCGTCTCCACTCGAGAGAAATCACGAGGGTCCCGCCCACATCCAGAGGAGCCCCGTTTCCGCCTCGTAGCTCGAGATGAGGGATCCTTTCCCTGCTTCGTCGGGAAAGAGTCCCCGGCGTTCCCGTCGCATCTCAAGAGGAGGCCCTCTCGACAGGAACGGCGAGAGGAACTCCAGGGTCGTGCCACCATTCCAAGAGTCCCCCAGATGTCTCAGTCCATTCCAGAGGAACCTCTTTTCCCTTCACCGGCTCGCCTTTCACGCCGAGGATCGACTCACACCAAGGTGGCACGTGGCACAGCCCTGTGGGAAAGCCTCGTGGGAAAGCCTCGAGGGACAGCCTCGAGGGAAAGCCACAGATCCCTTGATCCACGTGACAGGAAGCCTGACACTACTGCTGCAGCTCGGGAGGAAAGCGCACGTGCATGCCCCCACTCGAGACGAGGCCTGACTCCCCTGGGGAGACTCAGAAGTACCCCAAGATCCATGGCAACACTGGAGAGCAATCCTCAGGTTCCGGCCCCGACTCCACACAAGGACTGAGGCCCCGGCATGGACGGGAGAGGAATCCCGAGAGGTCCCCTAGCAACTCGCATGGGGACTGGCCTTTCCTGAGGCCACCAGAGCGGGTCCCTGAGGTCCCCGTCGTAACTCGAGAAGACCTGCCGCAACTCGAGAAAATCCAGGACGTTCTCCCCTCCAGGCGAGATGAGGCCCATTTCCGCTGAGGCGTCTCGAGGCTGATCACACCTCACCTCTGAAACTTCGAAAGGGTCCTTCACACCCTTGGTGCAAATCAAGAAGTTCCCCGACCTAGCCGTCTCCACTCGAGAGGAATCACGAGGGTCCCGCCCACATCCAGAGGAGCCCCGTTTCCGCCTCGTAGCTCGAGATGAGGGATCCTTTCCCTGCTTCGTCGGGAAAGAGTTCCCGGCGTTCCCGTCGCGTCTCAAGAGGAGGCCCTCTCAACAGGAACGGCGAGAGGAACTCCAGGGTCGTGCCACCATTCCAACAGTCCCCCAGATGTCTCAGTCCATTCCAGAGGAACCTCTTTTCCCTTCACCGGCTCGTCTTTCACGCCGAGGATCGACTCACACCAAGGTGGCACGTGGCACAGCCCTGTGGGAAAGCCTCGTGGGAAAGCGTCGAGGGACAGCCTCGAGGGAAAGCCACAGATCCCTTGATCCACGTGACAGGAAGCGTGACACTACTGCTGCAGCTCGGGAGGAAAGCGCACGTGCATGCCCCCACTCGAGACGAGGCCTGACTCCCCTGGGGAGACTCAGAAGCACCCCAAGATCCATGGCAACACTGGAGAGCAATCCTCAGATTCCGGCCCCGACTCCACACAAGGACTGAGGCCCCGGCATGGACGGGAGAGGAATCCCGAGAGGTCCCCTAGCAACACGCATGGGGACTGGCCTTTCCTGAGGCCACCAGAGCGGGTCCCTGTGGTCCCCGTCGTAACTCGAGAAGACCTGCCGCAACTCGAGAAAATCCAGGAGGTTCTCCCCTCCAGGCGAGATGAGGCCCATTTCCGCTGAGGCGTCTCGAGGCTGATCACACCTCCCCTCTGGAACTTCGAAAGGGTCCTTCACACCCTTGGTGCAAATCAAGAAGTTCCCCGACCTAGCCGTCTCCACTCGAGAGGAATCACGAGGGTCCCGCCCACATCCAGAGGAGCCCCGTTTCCACCTCGTAGCTCGAGATGAGGGATCCTTTCCCTGCTTCGTCGGGAAAGAGTTCCTGGCGTTCCCGTCGAATCTCAAGAGGAGGCCCTCTCAACAGGAACGGCGAGAGGAACTCCAGGGTCGTGCCACCATTCCAAGAGTCCCCCAGATGTCTCAGTCCATTCCAGAGGAACCTCTTTTCCCTTCACCGGCTCGTCTTTCACGCCGAGGATCGACTCACACCAAGGTGGCACGTGGCACAGCCCTGTGGGAAAGCCTCGTGGGAAAGCCTCGAGGGAAAGCCACAGATCCCTTGATCCACGTGACAGGAAGCGTGACACTACTGCTGCAGCTCGGGAGGAAAGCGCACGTGCATGCCCCCACTCGAGACGAGGCCTGACTCCCCTGGGGAGACTCAGAAGCACCCCAAGATCCATGGCAACACTGGAGAGCAAACCTCAGGTTCCGGCCCCGACTCCACACAAGGACTGAGGCCCCGGCATGGACGGGAGAGGAATCCCGAGAGGTCCCCTAGCAACACGCATGGGGACTGGCCTTTCCTGAGGCCACCAGAGCGGGTCCCTGTGGTCCCCGTCGTAACTCGAGAAGACCTGCCGCAACTCGAGAAAATCCAGGAGGTTCTCCCCTCCAGGCGAGATGAGGCCCATTTCCGCTGAGGCGTCTCGAGGCTGATCACACCTCCCCTCTGGAACTTCGAAAGGGTCCTTCACACCCTTGGTGCAAATCAAGAAGTTCCCCGACCTAGCCGTCTCCACTCGAGAGGAATCACGAGGGTCCCGCCCACATCCAGAGGAGCCCCGTTTCCGCCTCGTACCTCGAGATGAGGGATCCTTTCCCTGCTTCGTCGGGAAAGAGTTCCCGGCGTTCCCGTCGCATCTCAAGAGGAGGCCCTCTCAACAGGAACGGCGAGAGGAACTCCAGGGTCGTGCCACCATTCCAAGAGTCCCCCAGATGTCTCAGTCCATTCCAGAGGAACCTCTTTTCCCTTCAGCGGCTCGTCTTTCACGCCGAGGATCGACTCACACCAAGGTGGCACGTGGCACAGCCCTGTGGGAAAGCCTCGTGGGAAAGCCTCGAGGGACAGCCTCGAGGGAAAGCCACAGATCCCTTGATCCACGTGACACGAAGCGTGACACTACTGCTGCAGCTCGGGAGGAAAGCGCACGTGCATGCCCCCACTCGAGACGAGGCCTGACTCCACTGGGGAGACTCAGAAGCACCCCAAGATCCATGGCAACACTGGAGAGGAATCCTCAGGTTCCGGCCCCGACTCCCCACAAGGACTGAGGCCCCGGCATGGACGGGAGAGGAATCCCGAGAGGTCCCCTAGCAACACGCATGGGGACTGGCCTTTACTGAGGCCACCAGAGCGGGTCCCTGTGGTCCCCGTCGTAACTCGAGAAGACCTGCCGCAACTCGAGAAAATCCAGGAGGTTCTCCCCTCCACGCGAGATGAGGCCCATTTCCGCTGAGGCGTCTCGAGGCTGATCACACCTCACCTCTGGAACTTCGAAAGGGTCCTTCACACCCTTGGTGCAAATCAAGAAGTTCCCCGACCTAGCCGTCTCCACTCGAGAGGAATCACGAGGGTCCCGCCCACATCCAGAGGAGCCCCGTTTCCACCTCGTAGCTCGAGATGAGGGATCCTTTCCCTGCTTCGTCGGGAAAGAGTTCCCGGCGTTCCCGTCGAATCTCAAGAGGAGGCCCTCTCAACAGGAACGGCGAGAGGAACTCCAGGGTCGTGCCACCATTCCAAGAGTCCCCCAGATGTCTCAGTCCATTCCAGAGGAACCTCTTTTCCCTTCACCGGCTCGTCTTTCACGCCGAGGATCGACTCACACCAAGGTGGCACGTGGCACAGACCTGTGGGAAAGCCTCGTGGGAAAGCCTCGAGGGACAGCCTCGAGGGAAAGCCACAGATCCCTTGATCCACGTGACAGGAAGCATGACACTACTGCTGCAGCTCGGGAGGAAAGCGCACGTGCATGCCTCCACTCGAGACGAGGCCTGACTCCCCTGGGGAGACTCAGAAGCACCCCAAGATCCATGGCAACACTGGAGAGCAAACCTCAGGTTCCGGCCCCGACTCCACACAAGGACTGAGGCCCCGGCATGGACGGGAGAGGAATCCCGAGAGGTCCCCTAGCAACACGCATGGGGACTGGCCTTTCCTGAGGCCACCAGAGCGGGTCCCTGTGGTCCCCGTCGTAACTCGAGAAGACCTGCCGCAACTCGAGAAAATCCAGGAGGTTCTCCCCTCCAGGCGAGATGAGGCCCATTTCCGCTGAGGCGTCTCGAGGCTGATCACACCTCACCTCTGGAACTTCGAAAGGGTCCTTCACACCCTTGGTGCAAATCAAGAAGTTCCCCGACCTGGCCGTCTCCACTCGAGAGAAATCACGAGGGTCCCGCCCACATCCAGAGGAGCCCCGTTTCCGCCTCGTAGCTCGAGATGAGGGATCCTTTCCCTGCTTCGTCGGGAAAGAGTCCCCGGCGTTCCCGTCGCAACTCTAGAGGAGGCCCTCTCAACAGGAACGGCGAGAGGAACTCCAGGGTCGTGCCACCATTCCAAGAGTCCCCCAGATGTCTCAGTCCATTCCAGAGGAACCTCTTTTCCCTTCACTGGCTCGTCTTTCACGCCGAGGATCGACTCACACCAAGGTGGCACGTGGCACAGCCCTGTGGGAAAGCCTCGTGGGAAAGCCTCGAGGGACAGCCTCGAGGGAAAGCCACAGATCCCTTGATCCACGTGACAGGAAGCGTGACACTACTGCTGCAGCTCGGGAGGAAAGCGCACGTGCATGCCCACACTCGAGACGAGGCCTGACTCCCCTGGGGAGACTCAGAAGTACCCCAAGATCCATGGCAACACTGGAGAGCAATCCTCAGGTTCCGGCCCCGACTCCACACAAGGTCTGAGGCCCCGGCATGGACGGGAGAGGAATCCCGAGAGGTCCCCTAGCAACTCGCATGGGGACTGGCCTTTCCTGAGGCCACCAGAGCGGGTCCCTGAGGTCCCCGTCGTAACTCGAGAAGACCTGCCGCAACTCGAGAAAATCCAGGACGTTCTCCCCTCCAGGCGAGATGAGGCCCATTTCCGCTGAGGCGTCTCGAGGCTGATCACACCTCACCTCTGAAACTTCGAAAGGGTCCTTCACACCCTTGGTGCAAATCAAGAAGTTCCCCGACCTAGCCGTCTCCACTCGAGAGGAATCACGAGGGTCCCGCCCACATCCAGAGGAGCCCCGTTTCCGCCTCGTAGCTCGAGATGAGGGATCCTTTCCCTGCTTCGTCGGGAAAGAGTTCCCGGCGTTCCCGTCGCATCTCAAGAGGAGGCCCTCTCAACAGGAACGCCGAGAGGAACTCCAGGGTCGTGCCACCATTCCAACAGTCCCCCAGATGTCTCAGTCCATTCCAGAGGAACCTCTTTTCCCTTCAGCGGCTCGTCTTTCACGCCGAGGATCGACTCACACCAAGGTGGCACGTGGCACAGCCCTGTGGGAAAGCCTCGTGGGAAAGCCTCGAGGGACAGCCTCGAGGGAAAGCCACAGATCCCTTGATCCACGTGACAGGAAGCGTGACACTACTGCTGCAGCTCGGGAGGAAAGCGCACGTGCATGCCCCCACTCGAGACGAGGCCTGAGTCCCCTGGGGAGACTCAGAAGCACCCCAAGATCCATGGCAACACTGGAGAGGAATCCTCAGGTTCCGGCCCCGACTCCACACAAGGACTGAGGCCCCGGCATGGACGGGAGAGAAATCCCGAGAGGTCCCCTAGCAACACGCATGGGGACTGGCCTGTCCTGAGGCCACCAGAGCGGGTCCCTGTGGTCCCCGTCGTAACTCGAGAAGACCTGCGGCAACTCGAGAAAATCCAGGACGTTCTCCCCTCCAGGCGAGATGAGGCCCATTTCCGCTGAGGCGTCTCGAGGCTGATCACACCTCACCTCTGGAACTTCGAAAGGGTCCTTCACACCCTTGGTGCAAATCAAGAAGTTCCCCGACCTAGCCGTCTCCACTCGAGAGGAATTACGAGGGTCCCGCCCACATCCAGAGGAGCCCCGTTTCCGCCTCGTAGCTCGAGATGAGGGATCCTTTCCCTGCTTCGTCGGGAAAGAGTTCCCGGCGTTCCCGTCGCATCTCAAGAGGAGGCCCTCTCAACAGGAACGGCGAGAGGAACTCCAGGGTCGTGCCACCATTCCAACAGTCCCCCAGATGTCTCAGTCCATTCCAGAGGAACCTCTTTTCCCTTCACCGGCTCGTCTTTCACGCCGAGGATCGACTCACACCAAGGTGGCACGTGGCACAGCCCTGTGGGAAAGCCTCGTGGGAAAGCCTCGAGGGACAGCCTCGAGGGAAAGCCACAGATCCCTTGATCCACGTGACAGGAAGGGTGACACTACTGCTGCAGCTCGGGAGGAAAGCGCACGTGCATGCCCCCACTCGAGACGAGGCCTGACTCCCCTGGGGAGACTCAGAAGCACCCCAAGATCCATGGCAACACTGGAGAGGAATCCTCAGGTTCCGGCCCCGACTCCACACAAGGACTGAGGCCCCGGCATGGACGGGAGAGGAATCCCGAGAGGTCCCCTAGCAACTCGCATGGGGACTGGCCTTTCCTGAGGCCACCAGAGCGGGTCCCTGAGGTCCCCGTTGTAACTCGAGAAGACCTGCCGCAACTGGAGAAAATCCAGGAGGTTCTCGCCTCCAGGCGAGATGAGGCCCATTTCCGCTGAGGCGTCTCGAGGCTGATCACACCTCCCCTCTGGAACTTCGAAAGGGTCCTTCACACCCTTGGTGCAAATCAAGAAGTTCCCCGACCTAGCCGTCTCCACTCGAGAGGAATCACGAGGGTCCCGCCCACATCCAGAGGAGCCCCGTTTCCGCCTCGTAGCTCGAGATGAGGGATCCTTTCCCTGCTTCGTCGGGAAAGAGTTCCCGGCGTTCCCGTCGCATCTCAAGAGGAGGCCCTCTCAACAGGAACGGCGAGAGGAACTCCAGGGTCGTGCCACCATTCCAAGAGTCCCCCAGATGTCTCAGTCCATTCCAGAGGAACCTCTTTTCCCTTCAGCGGCTCGTCATTCACGCCGAGGATCGACTCACACCAAGGTGGCACGTGGCACAGCCCTGTGGGAAAGCCTCGTGGGAAAGCCTCGAGGGACAGCCTCGAGGGAAAGCCACAGATCCCTTGATCCACGTGACAGGAAGCGTGACACTACTGCTGCAGCTCGGGAGGAAAGCGCACGTGCATGCCCCCACTCGAGACGAGGCCTGACTCCCCTGGGGAGACTCAGAAGCACCCCAAGATCCATGGCAACACTGGAGAGGAATCCTCAGGTTCCGGCCCCGACTCCACACAAGGACTGAGGCCCCGGCATGGACGGGAGAGGAATCCCGAGAGGTCCCCTAGCAACTCGCATGGGGACTGGCCTTTCCTGAGGCCACCAGAGCGGGTCCCTGAGGTCCCCGTCGTAACACGAGAAGACCTGCCGCAACTCGAGAAAATCCAGGAGGTTCTCCCCTCCAGGCGAGATGAGGCCCATTTCCGCTGAGGCGTCTCGAGGCTGATCACACCTCACCTCTGGAACTTCGAAAGGGTCCTTCACACCCTTGGTGCAAATCAAGAAGTTCCCCGACCTAGCCGTCTCCACTCGAGAGGAATCACGAGGGTCCCGCCCACATCCAGAGGAGCCCCGTTTCCGCCTCGTAGCTCGAGATGAGGGATCCTTTCCCTGCTTCGTCGGGAAAGAGTTCCCGGCGTTCCCGTCGCATCTCAAGAGGAGGCCTTCTCAACAGGAACGGCGAGAAGAACTCCAGGGTCGTGCCACCATTCCAAGAGTCCCCCAGATGTCTCAGTCCATTCCAGAGGAACCTCTTTTCCCTTCAGCGGCTCGTCTTTCACGCCGAGGATCGACTCACACCAAGGTGGCACGTGGCACAGCCCTGTGGGAAAGCCTCGTGGGAAAGCCTCGAGGGACATACTCGAGAGAATGCCACAGATCCCTTGATCCACGTGACAGGAAGCGTGACACTACTGCTGCAGCTCGGGAGGAAAGCGCACGTGCATGCCCCCACTCGAGACGAGGCCTGACTCCCCTGGGGAGACTCAGAAGCACCCCAAGATCCATGGCAACACTGGAGAGGAATCCTCAGGTTCCGGCCCCGACTCCACACAAGGACTGAGGCCCCGGCATGGACGGGAGAGGAATCCCGAGAGGTCCCCTAGCAACTCGCATGGGGACTGGCTTTTCCTGAGGTCACCAGAGCGGGTCCCTGAGGTCCCCGTTGTAACTCGAGAAGACCTGCCGCAACTGGAGAAAATCTAGGAGGTTCTCGCCTCCAGGCGAGATGAGGCCCATTTCCGCTGAGGCGTCTCGAGGCTGATCACACCTCACCTCTGGAACTTCGAAAGGGTCCTTCACACCCTTGGTGCAAATCAAGAAGTTCCCCGACCTAGCCGTCTCCACTCGAGAGGAATCACGAGGGTCCCGCCCACATCCAGAGGAGCCCCGTTTCCGCCTCGTAGCTCGAGATGAGGGATCCTTTTCCTGCTTCGTCGGGAAAGAGTTCCCGGCGTTCCCGTCGCATCTCAAGTGGAGGCAGTCTCAACAGGAACGGCGAGAGGAACTCCAGTGTCGTGCCACCATTCCAAGAGTCCCCCAGATGTCTCAGTCCATTCCAGAGGAACCTCTTTTCCCTTCAGCGGCTCGTCTTTCACGCCGAGGATCGACTCACACCAAGGTGGCACGTGGCACAGCCCTGTGGGAAAGCCTCGTGGGAAAGCCTCGAGGGACAGCCTCGAGGGAAAGCCACAGATCCCTTGATCCACGTGACAGGAAGCGTGACACTACTGCTGCAGCTCGGGAGGAAAGCGCACGTGCATGCCCCCACTGGAGACGAGGCCTGACTCCCCTGGGGAGACTCAGAAGCACCCCAAGATCCATGGCAACACTGGAGAGGAATCCTCAGGTTCCGGCCCCGACTCCACACAAGGACTGAGGCCCCGGCATGGACGGGAGAGGAATCCCGAGAGGTCCCCTAGCAACTCGCATGGGGACTGGCCTTTCCTGAGGCCACCAGAGCGGGTCCCTGAGGTCCCCGCCGTAACTCGAGAAGACCTGCCGCAACTCGAGAAAATCCAGGAGGTTCTCCCCTCCAGGCGAGATGAGGCCCATTTCCGCTGAGGCGTCTCGAGGCTGATCACACCTCCCCTCTGGAACTTCGAAAGGGTCCTTCACACCCTTGGTGCAAATCAAGAAGTTCCCCGACCTAGCCGTCTCCACTCGAGAGGAATCACGAGGGTCCCGCCCACATCCAGAGGAGCCCCGTTTCCGCCTCGTAGCTCGAGATGAGGGATCCTTTCCCTGCTTCGTCGGGAAAGAGTTCCCGGCGTTCCCGTCGCATCTCAAGAGGAGGCCCTCTCAACAGGAACGGCGAGAGGAACTCCAGGGTCGTGCCACCATTCCAAGAGTCCCCCAGATGTCTCAGTCCATTCCAGAGGAACCTCTTTTCCCTTCAGCGGCTCGTCTTTCACGCCGAGGATCCACTCACACCAAGGTGGCACGTGGCACAGCCCTGTGGGAAAGCCTCGTGGGAAAGCCTCGAGGGACAGCCTCGAGGGAAAGCCACAGATCCCTTGATCCACGTGACAGGAAGCGTGACACTACTGCTGCAGCTCGGGAGGAAAGCGCACGTGCATGCCCCCACTCGAGATGAGGCCTGACTCCCCTGGGGAGACTCAGAAGCACCCCAAGATCCATGGCAACACTGGAGAGGAATCCTCAGGTTCCGGCCCCGACTCCACACAAGGACTGAGGCCCCGGCATGGACGGGAGAGGAATCCCGAGAGGTCCCCTAGCAACTCGCATGGGGACTGGCCTTTCCTGAGGCCACCAGAGCGGGTCCCTGAGGTCCCCGTCGTAACTCGAGAAGACCTGCCGCAACTCGAGAAAATCCAGGGTTCTCCCCTCCAGGCGAGATGAGGCCCATTTCCGCTGAGGCGTCTCGAGGCTGATCACACCTCCCCTCTGGAACTTCGAAAGGGTCCTTCACACCCTTGGTGCAATCAAGAAGTTCCCCGACCTAGCCGTCTCCACTCGAGAGGAATCACGAGGATCCCGCCCACATCCAGAGGAGCCCCGTTTCCGCCTCGTAGCTCGAGATGAGGGATCCTTTCCCTGCTTCGTCGGGAAAGAGTTCCCGGCATTCCCGTCGCATCTCAAGAGGAGGCCCTCTCAACAGGAACGGCGAGAGGAACTCCAGGGTCGTGCCACCATTCCAAGAGTCCCCCAGATGTCTCAGTCCATTCCAGAGGAACCTCTTTTCCCTTCAGCGGCTCGTCTTTCACGCCGAGGATCCACTCACACCAAGGTGGCACGTGGCACAGCCCTGTGGGAAAGCCTCGTGGGAAAGCCTCGAGGGACAGCCTCGAGGGAAAGCCACAGATCCCTTGATCCACGTGACAGGAAGCGTGACACTACTGCTGCAGCTCGGGAGGAAAGCGCACGTGCATGCCCCCACTCGAGACGAGGCCTGACTCCCCTGGGGAGACTCAGAAGCACCCCAAGATCCATGGCAACACTGGAGAGGAATCCTCAGGTTCCGGCCCCGACTCCACACAAGGACTGAGGCCCCGGCATGGACGGGAGAGGAATCCCGAGAGGTCCCCTAGCAACTCGCATGGGACTGGCCTTTCCTGAGGCCACCAGAGCGGGTCCCTGAGGTCCCCGCCGTAACTCGAGAAGACCTGCCGCAACTCGAGAAAATCCAGGAGGTTCTCCCCTCCAGGCGAGATGAGGCCCATTTCCGCTGAGGCGTCTCGAGGCTGATCACACCTCACCTCTGGAACTTCGAAAGGGTCCTTCACACCCTTGGTGCAAATCAAGAAGTTCCCCGACCTAGCCGTCTCCACTCGAGAGGAATCACGAGGGTCCCGCCCACATCCAGAGGAGCCCCGTTTCCGCCTCGTAGCTCGAGATGAGGGATCCTTTCCCTGCTTCGTCGGGAAAGAGTTCCCGGCGTTCCCGTCGCATCTCAAGAGGAGGCCCTCTCAACAGGAACGGCGAGAGGAACTCCAGGGTCGTGCCACCATTCCAAGAGTCCCCCAGATGTCTCAGTCCATTCCAGAGGAACCTCTTTTCCCTTCAGCGGCTCGTCTTTCACGCCGAGGATCCACTCACACCAAGGTGGCACGTGGCACAGCCCTGTGGGAAAGCCTCGTGGGAAAGCCTCGAGGGACAGCCTCGAGGGAAAGCCACAGATCCCTTGATCCACGTGACAGGAAGCGTGACACTACTGCTGCAGCTCGGGAGGAAAGCGCACGTGCATGCCCCCACTGGAGACGAGGCCTGACTCCCCTGGGGAGACTCAGAAGCACCCCAAGATCCATGGCAACACTGGAGAGGAATCCTCAGGTTCCGGCCCCGACTCCACACAAGGACTGAGGCCCCGGCATGGACGGGAGAGGAATCCCGAGAGGTCCCCTAGCAACTCGCATGGGGACTGGCCTTTCCTGAGGCCACCAGAGCGGGTCCCTGAGGTCCCCGCCGTAACTCGAGAAGACCTGTCGCAACTCGAGAAAATCCAGGAGGTTCTCCCCTCCAGGCGAGATGAGGCCCATTCCGCTGAGGCGTCTCGAGGCTGATCACACCTCACCTCTGGAACTTCGAAAGGGTCCTTCACACCCTTGGTGCAAATCAAGAAGTTCCCCGACATACCCGTCTCCACTCGAGAGGAATCACGAGGGTCCCGCCCACATCCAGAGGAGCCCCGTTTCCGCCTCGTAGCTCGAGATGAGGGATCCTTTCCCTGCTTCGTCGGGAAAGAGTTCCCGGCCTTCCCGTCGCATCTCAAGAGGAGGCCCTCTCAACAGGAACGGCGAGAGGAACTCCAGGGTCGTGCCACCATTCCAAGAGTCCCCCAGATGTCTCAGTCCATTCCAGAGGAACCTCTTTTCCCTTCAGCGGCTCGTCTTTCACGCCGAGGATCGACTCACACCAAGGTGGCACGTGGCACAGCCCTGTGGGAAAGCCTCGTGGGAAAGCCTCGAGGGACAGCCTCGAGGGAAAGCCACAGATCCCTTGATCCACGTGACAGGAAGCGTGACACTACTGCTGCAGCTCGGGAGGAAAGCGCACGTGCATGCCCCCACTCGAGACGAGGCCTGACTCCCCTGGGGAGACTCAGAAGCACCCCAAGATCCATGGCAACACTGGAGAGGAATCCTCAGGTTCCGGCCCCGACGCCACACAAGGACTGAGGCCCCGGCATGGACGGGAGAGGAATCCCGAGAGGTCCCCTAGCAACTCGCATGGGGACTGGCCTTTCCTGAGGCCACCAGAGCGGGTCCCTGAGGTCCCCGCTGTAACTCGAGAAGAACTGCCGCAACTCGAGAAAATCCAGGAGGTTCTCCCCTCCAGGCGAGATGAGGCCCATTTCCGCTGAGGCGTCTCGAGGCTGATCACACCTCACCTCTGGAACTTCGAAGGGGTCCTTCACACCCTTGGTGCAAATCAAGAAGTTCCCCGACCTAGCCGTCTCCACTCGAGAGGAATCACGAGGGTCCCGCCCACATCCAGAGGAGCCCCGTTTCCGCCTCGTAGCTCGAGATGAGGGATCCTTTCCCTGCTTCGTCGGGAAAGAGTTCCCGGCGTTCCCGTCGCATCTCAAGAGGAGGCCCTCTCAACAGGAACGGCGAGAGGAACTCCAGGGTCGTGCCACCATTCCAAGAGTCCCCCAGATGTCTCAGTCCATTCCAGAGGAACCTCTTTTCCCTTCAGCGGCTCGTCTTTCACGCCGAGGATCCACTCACACCAAGGTGGCACGTGGCACAGCCCTGTGGGAAAGCCTCGTGGGAAAGCCTCGAGGGACAGCCTCGAGGGAAAGCCACAGATCCCTTGATCCACGTGACAGGAAGCGTGACACTACTGCTGCAGCTCGGGAGGAAAGCGCACGTGCATGCCCCCACTCGAGACGAGGCCTGACTCCCCTGGGGAGACTCAGAAGCACCCCAAGATCCATGGCAACACTGGAGAGGAATCCTCAGGTTCCGGCCCCGACTCCACACAAGGACTGAGGCCCCGGCATGGACGGGAGAGGAATCCCGAGAGGTCCCCTAGCAACTCGCATGGGGACTGGCCTTTCCTGAGGCCACCAGAGCGGGTCCCTGAGGTCCCCGTCGTAACTCGAGAAGACCTGTCGGAACTCGAGAAAATCCAGGAGGTTCTCCCCTCCAGGCGAGATGAGGCCCATTTCCGCTGAGGCGTCTCGAGGCTGATCACACCTCACCTCTGGAACTTCGAAAGGGTCCTTCACACCCTTGGTGCAAATCAAGAAGTTCCCCGACATACCCGTCTCCACTCGAGAGGAATCACGAGGGTCCCGCCCACATCCAGAGGAGCCCCGTTTCCGCCTCGTAGCTCGAATGAGGGATCCTTTCCCTGCTTCGTCGGGAAAGAGTTCCCGGCCTTCCCGTCGCATCTCAAGAGGAGGCCCTCTCAACAGGAACGGCGAGAGGAACTCCAGGGTCGTGCCACCATTCCAAGAGTCCCCCAGATGTCTCAGTCCATTCCAGAGGAACCTCTTTTCCCTTCAGCGGCTCGTCTTTCACGCCGAGGATCGACTCACACCAAGGTGGCACGTGGCACAGCCCTGTGGGAAAGCCTCGTGGGAAAGCCTCGAGGGACAGCCTCGAGGGAAAGCCACAGATCCCTTGATCCACGTGACAGGAAGCGTGACACTACTGCTGCAGCTCGGGAGGAAAGCGCACGTGCATGCCCCCACTCGAGACGAGGCCTGACTCCCCTGGGGAGACTCAGAAGCATCCCAAGATCCATGGCAACACTGGAGAGGAATCCTCAGGTTCCGGCCCCGACTCCACACAAGGACTGAGGCCCCGGCATGGACGGGAGAGGAATCCCGAGAGGTCCCCTAGCAACTCGCATGGGGACTGGCCTTTCCTGAGGCCACCAGAGCGGGTCCCTGAGGTCCCCGCCGTAACTCGAGAAGACCTGCCGCAACTCGAGAAAATCCAGGAGGTTCTCCCCTCCAGGCGAGATGAGGCCCATTTCCGCTGAGGCGTCTCGAGGCTGATCACACCTCACCTCTGGAACTTCGAAAGGGTCCTTCACACCCTTGGTGCAAATCAAGAAGTTCCCCGACCTAGCCGTCTCCACTCGAGAGGAATCACGAGGGTCCCGCCCACATCCAGAGGAGCCCCGTTTCCGCCTCGTAGCTCGAGATGAGGGATCCTTTCCCTGCTTCGTCGGGAAAGAGTAGAGTTCCCGGCGTTCCCGTCGCATCTCAAGAGGAGGCCCTCTCAACAGGAACGGCGAGAGGAACTCCAGGGTCGTGCCACCATTCCAAGAGTCCCCCAGATGTCTCAGTCCATTCCAGAGGAACCTCTTTTCCCTTCAGCGGCTCGTCTTTCACGCCGAGGATCCACTCACACCAAGGTGGCACGTGGCACAGCCCTGTGGGAAAGCCTCGTGGGAAAGCCTCGAGGGACAGCCTCGAGGGAAAGCCACAGATCCCTTGATCCACGTGACAGGAAGCGTGACACTACTGCTGCAGCTCGGGAGGAAAGCGCACGTGCATGCCCCCACTCGAGACGAGGCCTGACTCCCCTGGGGAGACTCAGAAGCACCCCAAGATCCATGGCAACACTGGAGAGGAATCCTCAGGTTCCGGCCCCGACTCCACACAAGGACTGAGGCCCCAGCATGGACGGGAGAGGAATCCCGAGAGGTCCCCTAGCAACTCGCATGGGGACTGGCCTTTCCTGAGGCCACCAGAGCGGGTCCCTGAGGTCCCCGCCGTAACTCGAGAAGACCTGTCGCAACTCGAGAAAATCCAGGAGGTTCTCCCCTCCAGGCGAGATGAGGCCCATTTCCGCTGAGGTGTCTCGAGGCTGATCACACCTCACCTCTGGAACTTCGAAAGGGTCCTTCACACCCTTGGTGCAAATCAAGAAGTTCCCCGACATACCCGTCTCCACTCGAGAGGAATCACGAGGGTCCCGCCCACATCCAGAGGAGCCCCGTTTCCGCCTCGTAGCTCGAGATGAGGGATCCTTTCCCTGCTTCGTCGGGAAAGAGTTCCCGGCCTTCCCGTCGCATCTCAAGAGGAGGCCCTCTCAACAGGAACGGCGAGAGGAACTCCAGGGTCGTGCCACCATTCCAAGAGTCCCCCAGATGTCTCAGTCCATTCCAGAGGAACCTCTTTTCCCTTCAGCGGCTCGTCTTTCACGCCGAGGATAGACTCACACCAAGGTGGCACGTGGCACAGCCCTGTGGGAAAGCCTCGTGGGAAAGCCTCGAGGGACAGCCTCGAGGGAAAGCCACAGATCCCTTGATCCACGTGACAGGAAGCGTGACACTACTGCTGCAGCTCGGGAGGAAAGCGCACGTGCATGCCCCCACTCGAGACGAGGCCTGACTCCCCTGGGGAGACTCAGAAGCACCCCAAGATCCATGGCAACACTGGAGAGGAATCCTCAGGTTCCGGCCCCGACTCCACACAAGGACTGAGGCCCCGGCATGGACGGGAGAGGAATCCCGAGAGGTCCCCTAGCAACTCGCATGGGGACTGGCCTTTCCTGAGGCCACCAGAGCGGGTCCCTGAGGTCCCCGCTGTAACTCGAGAAGAACTGCCGCAACTCGAGAAAATCCAGGAGGTTCTCCCCTCCAGGCGAGATGAGGCCCATTTCCGCTGAGGCGTCTCGAGGCTGATCACACCTCACCTCTGGAACTTCGAAGGGGTCCTTCACACCCTTGGTGCAAATCAAGAAGTTCCCCGACCTAGCCGTCTCCACTCGAGAGGAATCACGAGGGTCCCGCCCACATCCAGAGGAGCCCCGTTTCCGCCTCGTAGCTCGAGATGAGGGATCCTTTCCCTGCTTCGTCGGGAAAGAGTTCCCGGCGTTCCCGTCGCATCTCAAGAGGAGGCCCTCTCAACAGGAACGGCGAGAGGAACTCCAGGGTCGTGCCACCATTCTAAGAGTCCCCCAGATGTCTCAGTCCATTCCAGAGGAACCTCTTTTCCCTTCAGCGGCTCGTCTTTCACGCCGAGGATCGACTCACACCAAGGTGGCACGTGGCACAGCCCTGTGGGAAAGCCTCGTGGGAAAGCCTCGAGGGACAGCCTCGAGGGAAAGCCACAGATCCCTTGATCCACGTGACAGGAAGCGTGACACTACTGCTGCAGCTCGGGAGGAAAGCGCACGTGCATGCCCCCACTCGAGACGAGGCCTGACTCCCCTGGGGAGACTCAGAAGCACCCCAAGATCCATGGCAACACTGGAGAGGAATCCTCAGGTTCCGGCCCCGACTCCACACAAGGACTGAGGCCCCGGCATGGACGGGAGAGGAATCCCGAGAGGTCCCCTAGCAACTCGCATGGGGACTGGCCTTTCCTGAGGCCACCAGAGCGGGTCCCTGAGGTCCCCGTCGTAACTCGAGAAGACCTGTCGGAACTCGAGAAAATCCAGGAGGTTCTCCCCTCCAGGCGAGATGAGGCCCATTTCCGCTGAGGCGTCTCGAGGCTGATCACACCTCACCTCTGGAACTTCGAAAGGGTCCTTCACACCCTTGGTGCAAATCAAGAAGTTCCCCGACATACCCGTCTCCACTCGAGAGGAATCACGAGGGTCCCGCCCACATCCAGAGGAGCCCCGTTTCCGCCTCGTAGCTCGAGATGAGGGATCCTTTCCCTGCTTCGTCGGGAAAGAGTTCCCGGCCTTCCCGTCGCATCTCAAGAGGAGGCCCTCTCAACAGGAACGGCGAGAGGAACTCCAGGGTCGTGCCACCATTCCAAGAGTCCCCCAGATGTCTCAGTCCATTCCAGAGGAACCTCTTTTCCCTTCAGCGGCTCGTCTTTCACGCCGAGGATCGACTCACACCAAGGTGGCACGTGGCACAGCCCTGTGGGAAAGCCTCGTGGGAAAGCCTCGAGGGACAGCCTCGAGGGAAAGCCACAGATCCCTTGATCCACGTGACAGGAAGCGTGACACTACTGCTGCAGCTCGGGAGGAAAGCGCACGTGCATGCCCCCACTCGAGACGAGGCCTGACTCCCCTGGGGAGACTCAGAAGCATCCCAAGATCCATGGCAACACTGGAGAGGAATCCTCAGGTTCCGGCCCCGACTCCACACAAGGACTGAGGCCCCGGCATGGACGGGAGAGGAATCCCGAGAGGTCCCCTAGCAACTCGCATGGGGACTGGCCTTTCCTGAGGCCACCAGAGCGGGTCCCTGAGGTCCCCGTCGTAACTCGAGAAGACCTGCCGCAACTCGAGAAAATCCAGGAGGTTCTCCCCTCCAGGCGAGATGAGGCCCATTTCCGCTGAGGCGTCTCGAGGCTGATCACACCTCACCTCTGGAACTTCGAAAGGGTCCTTCACACCCTTGGTGCAAATCAAGAAGTTCCCCGACCTAGCCGTCTCCACTCGAGAGGAATCACGAGGGTCCCGCCCACATCCAGAGGAGCCCCGTTTCCGCCTCGTAGCTCGAGATGAGGGATCCTTTCCCTGCTTCGTCGGGAAAGAGTTCCCGGCGTTCCCGTCGCATCTCAAGAGGAGGCCCTCTCAACAGGAACGGCGAGAGGAACTCCAGGGTCGTGCCACCATTCCAAGAGTCCCCCAGATGTCTCAGTCCATTCCAGAGGAACCTCTTTTCCCTTCAGCGGCTCGTCTTTCACGCCGAGGATCCACTCACACCAAGGTGGCACGTGGCACAGCCCTGTGGGAAAGCCTCGTGGGAAAGCCTCGAGGGACAGCCTCGAGGGAAAGCCACAGATCCCTTGATCCACGTGACAGGAAGCGTGACACTACTGCTGCAGCTCGGGAGGAAAGCGCACGTGCATGCCCCCACTCGAGACGAGGCCTGACTCCCCTGGGGAGACTCAGAAGCACCCCAAGATCCATGGCAACACTGGAGAGGAATCCTCAGGTTCCGGCCCCGACTCCACACAAGGACTGAGGCCCCAGCATGGACGGGAGAGGAATCCCGAGAGGTCCCCTAGCAACTCGCATGGGGACTGGCCTTTCCTGAGGCCACCAGAGCGGGTCCCTGAGGTCCCCGCCGTAACTCGAGAAGACCTGTCGCAACTCGAGAAAATCCAGGAGGTTCTCCCCTCCAGGCGAGATGAGGCCCATTTCCGCTGAGGCGTCTCGAGGCTGATCACACCTCACCTCTGGAACTTCGAAAGGGTCCTTCACACCCTTGGTGCAAATCAAGAAGTTCCCCGACATACCCGTCTCCACTCGAGAGGAATCACGAGGGTCCCGCCCACATCCAGAGGAGCCCCGTTTCCGCCTCGTAGCTCGAGATGAGGGATCCTTTCCCTGCTTCGTCGGGAAAGAGTTCCCGGCCTTCCCGTCGCATCTCAAGAGGAGGCCCTCTCAACAGGAACGGCGAGAGGAACTCCAGGGTCGTGCCACCATTCCAAGAGTCCCCCAGATGTCTCAGTCCATTCCAGAGGAACCTCTTTTCCCTTCAGCGGCTCGTCTTTCACGCCGAGGATCGACTCACACCAAGGTGGCACGTGGCACAGCCCTGTGGGAAAGCCTCGTGGGAAAGCCTCGAGGGACAGCCTCGAGGGAAAGCCACAGATCCCTTGATCCACGTGACAGGAAGCGTGACACTACTGCTGCAGCTCGGGAGGAAAGCGCACGTGCATGCCCCCACTCGAGACGAGGCCTGACTCCCCTGGGGAGACTCAGAAGCACCCCAAGATCCATGGCAACACTGGAGAGGAATCCTCAGGTTCCGGCCCCGACTCCACACAAGGACTGAGGCCCCGGCATGGACGGGAGAGGAATCCCG